>NW_020539030.1:0-10031 GCF_003426905.1 Ctenocephalides felis
CAGAGGGGCGAATGATACGACCCCCTGAAATCCGCCCCAGGCCCAGGGTTGAGGACGGAGAGGTCGCCCCAGCGGTGTGGACCCATTGTGGACTGGACGTACTAATACAGATGAAAACACACATTCCCGATATTGTAGATAGAGAACCACGGCTGTGAAATATATTTCAGGTCGAATGGAGATAGAATTGGAAAAATTAATATAATTGAAAAGCGTAAGATATGGACATGTGCAATATCTAGGTAAATTAAGAAAATATTTGGAAAATTCGTGGCTAACTATGATAACTTGAAAATTTTGATACAGGCGGATAGACTTTTCGGTTTCGATTTCGAGAAAATATCGATTTTTTTTAACTATTAATTTGCACACTTATTGGTTATTCCAAATTTACAAAATTTCGAGTTTATTAAACCATTTTACCTAACATTTCAATTAGACATTTTTTCATACAAATTGAATTCGTAAATGCTCTATCTATTTTTGTGGAAGTGGATTGTGGATAATGGGTCATGTACATTCGAATGGGTACGTAAAAGTGACAACTACATAAAACTATAGGGCAGAATAGAGTGATTGCCGTAGCAAACTAATGGATATGTCGCTCATAACAAAAATCAATAGGTTTTGAAACACTTATTTCGAAAATATTCAAAATAGCAAGTATTGACTCAAAAATAAATCTCAGGCCTAAAAAAATCAGCCTAACAAAAATTTATATCAATAGTATAAATGATCTTAGAGTTTAATCTTGTTTATATATCTATATATATATATATGTGGTATTAAGGGTGGTCCTTGATTTGGTCATTTTCGAATTTCCTTGCTCCCAAGAGCTCAAATGGTTCCAAATTGATGAAAAACAATTCTCTGAAAGTTTAGCTCTTTTAGGTAGTGCGCAATTCGATCAAACTTCGTATGGAAATAGCATGAGAAAAATTTTGAGAATTATAACAAATGTATTAAAAGTGAAAATTCGTATAATTTTTATTGAAAATTCAACGTTCTACAAAATTTTTGAAATTTTTCATGCTATTTCCATACAAAACTTTGATTGAATTGCGCTTTATCTAAAAGATAATATTAAGGACTAAAAACTTTTAGAAAATTGTTTTTTTATCAATTTGGAAGCATTTAAGACCTTGGGAATAAGGAAATTCAAAAATGTCCATATTAAAGACCACCCTAATATAACATGTTAACGGTTAACATGTACGGATATTTGCTTGAGATTTTTTACTAATACAAAGATTTGGATCGAAAGAAGTAGTCTTTTTCTCGTCTCACAGCCAGTTTTAGGACTTTCCAGAAATATAATGTCTCAAAATAATGCTATTTTGTATTCTATATTCTGTATACGATAACGTTCTCCGTAAATGAGCTCTTCAATAGTATACAACCAGCTAAAAAATATTCAGTTATCATATTATAATTCTCCAAAATAATAAAACAACGTGAGGTATTATTATTTTGTGAAAAATATTATACACAACGATTTGTCCTTATTTCATATATAATGTTCACTGCATTATTTTCACGTAAAAGTAAATATATTCAAAAATTCTATATTTTCTCTTCACAAAATTGATTTTTATTCTCTAGTTTTTGTCATTTTGAGATTTGTATGCATATTGAAATCCATAAAATAGTAATTATTATAATAAAATGAACAAAAAATGTTTGAACTATTTGTAAACTATTTCCAAAGTCTTAATAAATCCTTACATATGTTAACAACACACTAAGAACAATTTATGTCAAGTATTATGTTTCAAAGTTGTCGGAGTGTGGAGTGTTAAGTGGATATAACTCCTCTCTGAAACGGAGTCAAATATTAACCGATCCGGCTTTGGATATGATAAGGCCATCTCTAGTACGAGTATACCAGTAACCCTTCATTCATAGTATCTTTTTTTAAAGTTGATACTTTCTAAAAATCATATGGATTATTACATAGCTAAGCGATATATGTGTCATCTTTTTCAATTCACATAACTAACCTGATCACATAAGAGTATCCATTCATATTCATCATTTTCCACATCATCACATATTTACCTCAATTACAAAAATCCTTTACCATGCCCAGTTTAATATCGATTACCAACCAGTTTTTTACAAAGCTTTCACAATTCCCATAATTTCCATTGAGCGCATAATATGAAAACAAAACCGAAACACAGCATATCAGTGTAAATAATTTTCCATAATATTTGTCACATGATGTGCTGTTATGTGCTACTGTATCATTCTTAATTAATACGCCCCCCACACCCGTTTGGAGCACCCAAAGCTACGTGTGAGTGATGTCAGCCGCGTAGAGACTCAACTAGGTGATACGCAACGCATATGCATAATGTAAACAGAAGTTGATAAGGTTCCCTAGAACAAGCCCATGCCGGGCTATTAATCAGATAGGGCTCGCGGTGACGTTTAAAGTGCACCCCCCGGACTGCCGTAGAGGTAAATGGTAGTAGGGAAATAGGTTATCGGGGAAATTAATTTCTTTATTAGCGAAATTAGAAAATTGTGTAGTATATATTTTAATATATTTATTTGCGACTACAGGATAGCAAGAATTGAATAAACACGATATAAGCTGTAACGATACTAAAGTAATATCGCATAAGATAGGTATATATAAATTAATAACATTATTGTAAACTATGTACAAAGAAATAACAGAAATACAATTCTTTTAAAACGTAAAACGCTTGAAAATATCATTTTTTGCTCTATTTCATAAAATCTGTTTTCTATTGTATCAGGTCTAAATTGAAGGGATGAATATTTTTATATTTTATTATCTTAAAATTATATTAATATCAAATGAAAATAATTATATTAAGCAATAAAAAAAATTATCAGAACTAAATTCTGCGCTCAGGTTACAGGGGAAATTAATTTCTTTATTAGCAAATTCAAATTCAAAGTAGTATCAGTTTAGGGAAGTCAGATATGCAAATCCTGTGAGACAACTCCACTCGGATTCACTCCGAGGAAGGAGTTGTATCGGGGTGATAACTCCGGAGTGAGTAACCTATCTCTAACTCGTACGTAGGGCATTATGGGAAAATAGGCTCAAATTATCTATCCAAAACGTTGGATTACCCTCATATCCTCCTATTGAATAATTTCGTGTGCGGGCAATGCGACTGTGTTATATTTTCCAAAATATCCCGCGTTTTGTGGATCATCATTGCCTCTACATACGAGTGTGCGTATGCGTTCAGATGAGCCATGTTTTATGCAATACTGCATTTTCGGATTTCGACGGAATATTAAACAAGCGCGTTATTCCCATTTCGCCCTTCGAATATTTATAATTGATAATGTGTGCAGTTTGCAAAACAAATTACGTTAGGTGTTCTGAAATTTCAGAATGAAACATCGTGCAAAATTAATTCGCTGTCATTGTGATGTAAATACTATTCGGGAATGGACACGTAACACGCAGGAAAGGAATTAAAATGTGATTCAATTTTTTTAACTGGATACGTATACATGTGTATACATAACTGAATAAATCCATTATTTATACAAATAAATATATTTTATATCAGAACGAATTTCTAATTGATATATATATATATATATATATATATATATATTTATATTAAGGTGGTCCTTAATAAGGACATTTTTGAATTTTTTTGCTCCCGAGGGTGCTAATGCTTCCAAATTAATAAAAAATGAATCTCTAATAGAGCGCACGTCAATTAAAAGTTTTTTATATTTGTTATTAACATACGTCATTAAGTAAATTCTCGCGCCATCTGTATAGTACTCAATTCATGTCATTAATTTGTTTTATGGTTCAATAAATGATGACATAAATCGAATCGAACTGTTGTAATGAAAGTGATTATTATCAAAATTCTTCATCAATTGTATGATCTACCCTTATTACCATGCAAACATACAAATCATGCATTTGCATATCCAACAGAATTGTATCGCTTTGTAGTGTTTTATATCAAAATTCCCGCAATTCTAGCAATATATCCGCTTGAAGCGACCACATACGTGGCCATATCTTACCGATCAGTGCAATCAACACTAATTACACGAACTGACGTTAATAATTAACCTCACAAGTTCGATTGGGATATTGGTCATTACGTCATTAAACCGGTCCGATGCGGGGAGAATGTCCGCCTTGATATCATATTAACAACTCACACCAGGACGTCGGCGACGAGGCCTAATCCCACCCCCTGATGATGATGACAGGACGGTATCAATTACTTTATATACCTTCTTTAATACGATATGACCAAGAACCTTCATCGGATAAAATAGATTGCTATAGTAATAATTTGTTGAATTAAATAGTAGTAACTGACATAGATAAAAAAAATCGTGTCTTTAATTTTAAACTTAATTCTGTACATGAAAGACAATTCAGCCAATAATAGTTATCAAAATAATATCTGATTTAAAAATACAGCAGAGACTACGGCCGAAAAGTCTGAGATCACATAAGTTTTTTATTAAACTATAATACATTAATTAACTAATCTTATATTATTATTAAAGGAAAAAAGAATTCACAATGCCCTGTATGCATTTATCAGAGATAGTAAAATCATTATTAAAAATGTATTATATAAAGATAATTAGAAAATGGCCAATGTACCAGATTACAAGGTCAATAAAACAATAACTAGTTGGTATTGGTATTTTGCCTTGAGGCAAGTTACATAAACTTCCCGATAAATAATTGACTTAATCAATAAAAAATAAATTCATTTATGAGGGATTAAAAAGTACTCCCAGTGGATTTACAATATCACATATAATTGAAAACGAACGAACACGTTAACTCGGAGTATTTTCTAAAGGAAAATTTTCAAAAATTATTTTTTTTTATAATTGAACCAGTTGCCGTAAGACTTTAATGGGCTTTAATATTTTAGTATGACCTAGAAGACTATGGTATCTACCGTCAAAATAATAATAATAAAAATCTTCGACATTTTTTTTTTTCAATTTCAATTTATTACAAGAAAACGGCCCGGTCGATCTCTACCAAAAACTCATCAGCACTATTCCCAACTAATATCTTTCGAACGGTTTTTGAATTTTCAAAATCGATTCAGAACTGCGGGCTAAAACGTGGACGAAATTTTTTTCACTTTTCTGCTATTTACAAAGAAACGACTTGGCTGATCGTCGCGCAAAGTTGATAAACGCTAGTCCTCATCGCGATACATCGAATGAATTTAACATTTTTGAAATCGGTCCAGACGTTTTTGAGAAAATGTCGATTTTCGGCAAAAAATCTGTTCACACACACACACACACACATGCACACACACATATTTTTTCCAAATTTGGTCTCATTCGATTCAGAATGGCTTGAAAAGTCAAGAAAACATAAAATTAGCAAATCGGATCTTTTGATAAAAACATAAACTTCTCCTTCGGGAAGTTAAAAATAAAGGAACTAAATATTGCAATGAAGTTTCGGAAACAAAATCTTTAGAAGTAACGTAATTATTAAAAGTGAAATCCATAATCAATAGGGATAATAAACTTGTGATAAAACTCATAGAAAAATAATTACCAAATCTAATAAATATTTTACACCTGTCTATCTATTTAGAGTGCCATATGTTTACTTGACCGCAATTAAATTTTGAAGCGAGCCCCCATCGAATAATTGCTTTATGTCCGTAAAAAGTGTGTTCGACGGGGTGTGAGTTCGGATAACATGCGCCACTGTTAAAATTGCTGCACCCCTAAATCAGCAAAGCGTAGGACTCGGTGACGTAACGAGTGACAGCGCGCTATGAGCACGGCCGGCTGGATTCGACGAACCCACAACGCGTTACATTCAAATACAGGGATGGAAATTGGAAAGAAAATATTAAAAGACCAAAAATTTTCCGATAAAATAGAAATGATAAGTTACGGGTCTATATTTGTATCAGTTAGAAGTGAGGATCTGTCTAAAATCTATGTATTTGCAGCGCAATCAGGCGTTTTACACATAAAACCTAACCTACAAAACATCAAATAAC
Organism: Ctenocephalides felis; assembly: GCF_003426905.1. Classification (NCBI taxonomy): domain Eukaryota; kingdom Metazoa; phylum Arthropoda; class Insecta; order Siphonaptera; family Pulicidae; genus Ctenocephalides; species Ctenocephalides felis. Next base: position 6,027 of record NW_020539030.1, read on the forward strand.
AATTTTATCATAAATGCAACTTTCTGACGTCTCTTTGACAACAAATACGTAAAGTTATATTTTATGTGAAAAACGCCTGATCGCACAAAAATACATAGTTTGTTGATAGTTAGGAGGGGTCCATTAATCACGTGATCGACATTTTAAGTATTTTTGGACTCACCTCCCCCTTGGTGATACGTAGTGAAATTCGAAATACGATACACTGACAAAAAAGTCTAATCATACTGATGATAGCCATAAACACAATGAGCAAGAGGATAGTAATATTCAACAAATATATATGTATAAGGTTCTTATTTTAATTCCGATTAATCTCATAATATATTGATTTAGAATAGTAAACACCTAGCGGCGGTGGCAATCTGAAATCCACATAGATTCCACATGCATGTCACATCGCTGAAAGCAAGCTTGTGGATTTCAGGTTGCTACCGCCGGCCAGTATAGTGGGTTTTATACAGTAAAAATATTATGGGGTAGAAACGTTAAATTTGTTGTTGCCTTTTTGTTACATTGTATGTAAGTCTGCGGCGAGAAAGTTGCGGATTTCCGAAACTAATGCAAGAAAAACGAAATGAGGGAAAAGATTAGACAATATGAAGTGTGTGGTACATGGGAAATTCATTATGAATTTTTCAAAAAATGTGGCTTTAAAGTTATAAATAAGCTAATTTCGTGCACAAAGTCGACATATATTAGTGCGTACATATAGCAAAAATCTATACTCATATGTACAAGTCGATCTCTACAATATATTGTGTTATTCGTTTGTTACATCACGAAATTAGACTACATATAATCTAAGAAAGAATAAATTCTCATACAGTGGTACATCAAACACAAAATCAAAATTATGTAGAATAACGTTAATAATATTTTAACGCTATAATATTTTATATCATCAACAGAAAATATTGGACTTTGTAGTCACACATCAATATAAGTGACTACTAATATTCATTATACTAGCATGCCATTCACAAAACGTTTTCTAAATTAATTAGTAACTATGCTGAAAAGAATGTAAACGCAAAAAAATGTATATAAAATACAATTTTCAAAGATTATTTCACTTATTTCACTGAGTTCGTCTCGAATGTATTCGAAAATACAAGATTCTTGTAAAAAATCCTGTATTTTATATACATTATTCAGGCACGTGCCATATTCATTATAAATCCGTCAAAATATATGATTTTAAAAATATAAATAAGCGGATTTCGGGCATAAGGACGACAAAATATTAGGATTTTTATTCGGGGCTTGTGAATTTAGCAAAAAAAAAATCCACGTTCTGATTTTCAGCAGTCACGAAAAAAATTAAGTACACATTTTATAGCATAACATTTTATATATTTATAAATATAATTAGCATAAAACTGAAGAATAAATGTGGAATACAATTGGGTGTAGATACACATTTATCAAATCTTTTCAGATAGCTCTGTATCATGAGAAATATTTTTTGTGGTAAAAATATTTATGCCATAATATAAATGAAAACGTCTCATACAACACTAATATCTAAAACAATTCCTGTTAACGATCCTTAGATTTCTCAATACCTTTCAATTAGTTCCCTTATATCAGATATTAATTAACAATATCACGATCATTAAAAATAAATCTAGGTACATTGCGATAATACAATGGACACCGATATAAAGAATCATTATAACAGAAAAATACAATTCACCGATCGTACCATTTCGAACCTCTATATTGTACGAGGGACTTCGTTCGTAGAACTGTAACCGTTGATAAGGCGAAGACCCACTCGGCGGGAGTGCTAGGAGTGGGTCACGAGTGGGTTGGCGTGGGGTGGAAGCGATATCATGTAGTAGAGGTGGATTGGAATTGCATGGTTAATGGGATGAGTTTGCTGGCGTACACGTAGCATGTAAGTAACACACAAATGTTTATAAAATAATATATTAAAATGTATAATGGGTAAGAAATAGTTTGATGGAAATCGAAAGTTTACATTAAAAAATATAATATACAATTGATATATTTTAAATTATTCTTATGTATCATATTAGACATTCGGGCTCAAGTGACTATTTTTTGTAAAACACCCATTTTAGAATATTTTGAAAATCAATTTATTTGTGGAATACTAATAATGTGAACTTTATCGGTAAGTACACCATATACACATAATTAATTTGGAAATTGATGTGATTAAATTTCTGTAGAATGTGAAGGCAGGTCTAGCGGTTTCGGAGATCTAGTAAAAAATGTAAAAAAAGCCATTTGGCGGTCAAAAATAATCATTAGACATATGCACATCAAATTATCAGATATTTTATAGAGATTTAACAATAAGTATAAATTTCTCAAAAATCTAATTTTTTCAGGGTAAATTTTTATCAAAAATGCTAATCTTTTTAAAAAAAGATAATTTTTGGTACGGTAAGTGCTATAGCAATTTGCCTTAAGGCACAATGCCATGCGCCCGACTAGTTGTAATTCTGTGATTCCCTGTTTAAAATATTTTTTTACAGTTTTATCTGAATATATTTTAGAAAAATAGCGCAGCACTCATGTGAAATAAAATAAGCGCCACATATAAACACAAAAGAAAACTATTACCACAGCCAGAGTGCTGCTTAAAAACTGTACAATTTTTAATTCAAAGAAACGCCAACAGCCACGCGACCATTAAAGGCTAAACATATTGCAATGTGCTCTCGGATATAACTGAAACAGTTTATGAAAAACATTACTACTGCTTATTATTTTCTACCACACAGTGAATAATTTTTTAAAAAAATCCAATATTTTGAAACGTTTATTTTGATAATTATACGAAACATCGCTCTGAAAGCTTTCGTCCTTTCACAAATTTATATGGCATTTATCTGTCATTCTCCGACAAGCTTTATAAACGAACAAAAAAATTCCAAGCAGATATGTGTATGTATTTTTTAATACTCTATTCATATATCCGTGTCATTTGACCGACATTGTGCAATGACAATTTTCATAATAGTGGAATTTTCACAATCGTTTCGTACGGAGGAATATGCTGTGTATATCCTTGTGGAGGCCAACGATTTTCAAACCTCTGAGGAATTGAAATAGTAGAAGAAATTTAGACCATATTCTGTCAACATTTTCGCATATCAGGCTTAGGCATAAGAATCTTATTCACAGTAAAAGCTAAAATTATCTTATATAAATTTTGATTTGAATTAATTTTTCGTTATATTAAGATGGCCATACGTCCCGGATTGGCTGGAACGGTCCCGGATTTCCACCTTGTGTCCTGGGTTATTTTAAAAGCATGATTTGTACCGGATTTAAATCTTTTGTCCCGGATTGTGAAAATAAAATGACTATATCATATCCAGATCAAACATGGGAATACAGTGCAATATAATTTCAAATATCTTTCCTCTCAAACTAATCGCAAATCATTTGTTAATACAACTTCCCTCCAAAAACATCTTTGATAATCCCCAGAACTGTTGTTTTTGTTCAATTCCAACTTTTCCTCGAGATGTGACAAGCTATATCTTGGTGCGTCTGTTGAAAAACACTGCAGACGTAGTTTTTAGCGTTCGGCGGAAGGAACGGGTAGAATGTTAGGATACGGCCATAAATGCGGCGAGCGTGCCCTCATTCAGCGACATCGTAAAATATAACTGGCTATAGCTGGCACTGAAAGTACGAACGAGGATATCGGGATAAGGGAGGATACTGATCCTGGAGGATACTGGGGACACATAACCGACACTACGACCCGGTTCCTCGGTACCGGGTTCGCCCAGTCCTCCACCGCCGCCTTAAAAATAGAACGTCCTTTGCACTGTTTCTGCAATTCATGCAAAATACCACTAGAGAATTATGATACTGTATAAATCTAGCGCTTGGGGATTATTATATGCGGGACAAAGTGTTCTTCATTTTTAGTACCCCGAATTATTCAGTACTGAAATGACTGCTTTGAGATAATTGATACTGTTTTGAGAAGTGAATTAAGATCAAAGGAATGGG
>NW_020539031.1:0-26218 GCF_003426905.1 Ctenocephalides felis
TTTTTTTAGATTTTTAAACATCATTTTAAATAATAAACAAATTTTAAAATTAGAAGTCATACACACCAAATAGCAAATCGTTTAAATTATTAAAATAAATATTATAATAAATTATTATATTTTTATTTGTGAATTTATATTCACATATAATTATTTATTGTTGATTCAAAAAATTGAAACTTGTAATAACATCCGAATTAGATTTTGCCTGTTATACCGATTTTACGTTTCAAGTCATTCTGAATCGTTTGACACCAAAATTGTAAATAGTATGCATGTATGTGTGAGTGTGGGTGTAGGTAAAACGGTAAAACAACCATTTGATAAACTCAATAAGAATTCGCTTTGATTAGTTTTTTTGCGATAAAAAATTCCTGAAACATTTAAAAACTGTTCGAATGATCTCAGTTAGAAATCGTAAATTCGAGAATTTTTTTTTGACGATTTTCATGAACCAATGAAAAGATGACATAGTTCATAATCTCAACAAACCTTCTAAAGAATTATGGAGTTATAAAAAGTAGTTTAATTATAAAAAGTCAAAAACAATCAATTAAGTTTTATATAATGGGCCAAGTTCAAACTTCTATCGTCACAATTTTAAACATTGTTAAATCTCATTTCGGTTGATAATGTCGATTATTTACACATATCTAATCGGGGAGTTTTTGTAACTTGAATCAGAGTAAAATAGCACTTATACCTAGGTTTGATTTTATTTCAGAAAGAACTAGTGGTGCATGGTATTGTGCCTTAAGGTAATATGTGAAACTTTTCGAACGAAAAATTAGCATTTTTTTACATTTTTTTATTGAATTTCCGAAACCGCTAGACCTGACTTCCCAAAACTTCAATCAGTTCTTCATTTCGGTAATACAAATATAATGTTTTTTGAATCATTCAAATCGGACGCTTCGTTCTCTCAAAAGTTTAAGTGCCGTTTATGGCACTTTTTGCCCTGTGTCTTCAAAACGGCTGGACATGCCTTTGCTAAAGACTAATCAGCACATCTTCTTATCAATAGGAATCTAATGTTTTTGAATTATGCAAATCGGTTGATCCATGTTCCGAAAATCGCCGACTATCCGAACACACACACACACACATGCATCCACTTTTTCTAAGGTGTGCCAAAATGTTCATAAATCTTTAAAACGTAACGATATGCAAAAAAAAATGTTGATTTTTTTACGATAACTATAACTTACCCTACGGTAAGTTAATAAACTCTCTAATAGATATGCGCAAAAACAACATAACCTAATTATATTAACTGTGGATGGATTAGACTGCAGTAAATGCATAGGTAAATGTGCATGAAGCTGATGTATAATTCGAATTACCAAGCTTTACCTTGTATCGTGAGGTAAAAATAAAGTTTGTAACAAGGCATAAATTTTTAATATCAACCGATTTATTTCAACCCCCGTGAAATGTTTACCGGGCGCCCCTCACTATCGTGACTAATACCTGGCGCGGCAGGTGCGAGCTTATGTTTGCATTTACAACCCGGGCGACAAATTCAGAAAATCTGTTTAATAATTCAATTGTCATCAATGTCAGCCGAGTTATTTCTATCAAGCGGTCTCAAAATAGATTTAAATGATTACCCGATTATGTGCGTTAATTCACAGCGTATGTATTATTAATATGTAATATGAAATGATATATTTTAAATAGAATTGATATGGACTGATATTGACCACATGTATACAATTTTGGCTTTTTTTTCTATTAGTCATTGTGATGTGTTGTTATGTCATTAAGAAATAAAGGATAATAATTTAAATTTTGTAGCCATAATTGGCATGATAAAGTTATTCCCGAAGGACAAGTTTACGTTTTCATCAAAAAATCCGATTTGCTAATTTTACGTTTTTTCGACGTTTCAAGCCATTCTGAATCGAATGAGACCAAATTTGGAAAAAGTACGTGTGTGTGTGTGTGAACAGATTTTTTGCCGTAAATCGACGTTTTCTCAAAAACGGCTTGATCGATTTCAAAAATTTAAAAGCCATTCGATGCACCTCGATGATGACTATTGTTTGTAAGTTTTGTGCAACGATCGGCCAAGGCGTTTCTTTATAAATAGAAGAAAAGTGAAAAAAATTTCGTCGACGTTTTAGCCCGCAATTCTGAATTGATTTTCAAAATTTGAAAGATGTTGGTTGGGAATCGACCTGATTAGTAAAGATCGGCCGGGCCGTTTTCTTGTAATAAAGTGTTAAACATTTCTTTTTCGACGATTTTTATTATTATTTTTTTGACGGTAGTTTAGACCATAGTCTTCTAGATCATACTAAATTATTACCGCCCTATGACAACTCGTTTAACTTTAAAAATTCGTCAAAGTTTGCAAAAATTGGTATCGTTTTTTTGCCATTTGTCAAAATTGGACCTTTGATCGACGTTTTCTCAAAAACGTCGTAACCGATTTCAGAAATTTAAAAGCCATTTGATGTATCTCAATAAGGACTATCGTTTGTCAGTTTTGCGCAAAAAAAATGTTAAACTTTTCGTCCAAATTTAAGCTCATACTACCGAATCGATTTAAAAAAATCAAAAACTGTTCGAAAGGCTGTTGATTAAATTTTCATCAGAAATGAAGTTCTCAGGCATAGTCAGAAGTATCAAATTCGCAACAGAAATTACATCAAATTCCCAACAGAAAAATTCAAAATAAAAACGAATGTTTTAATAATGGAACGGGCAAATGATTAGTCCAATAGATAAATTCATTACCTTTGTAATCAGTTAGAAAGGGGCGCGTAGCTAGAATTAATTAACACGGTATCAGACAGGTTATATGCATTTCAAAAGAGCTCCCCCGCAGACGTCGAGGTGATGTAGTATTCATTCAGGTAGCCATCATAAAGTAGTTCTATGAATTTTCATTAAATTCAGGATTAATTTGAAGTTATGGAGAGAACAAAGAGATCGTTTATTATGAAGTGCAATAAATGATAAATTATTAACAGGGCGTGAGTGGCGTTTTGCTTTAAAGCAAATATTTCTCGATATGTGAGAGTAATAAATAGAAATTGAAATTTTGCAATTTTTCAAATTGTGACGATATAATTTAAAATTTTGAAACGGTTCATTATTCAAATCATTCAGAATGATTCGAAACGTCTAGGCATGAAGTTAGTAGTACCAAATTAGTTGCTGAAAATATAAACTCCTTTGGTTAAGTTAATTAAGAGTGAATCTTTAAAAATTTCAGTTAAAAGTATTGTATTATTAACTAATCGTAAGGATCATATATTATAAAAATTATGCACTATATTAGTTTGCCTATATATTAATAACAACTACTTCATATTTTCATTATTTTTAAAATTTCCAATTATGATTAGGTTGTCAAATATCTCCCTTCCGCCTTTTTGTATTATAAACCAAGAGCAAAAAAGCGGAAGGGAGATATTTGACAACCTAATATTATTATAACTGGGTAGAACGGGGCACAAAAGTCCAATTTGACTTTGAGCAATTATATTTGCAAAACCCAAACAAATAATATCACATCAAATAATACATGTCAAACAAACACCCCAAAGTCGGGGTAAAATGCGACAGCCACGGGGCAAACAGGCCCAATGGCTTCTTTTGAATTTTAAAGTAAAGGTTCAGATGGTCGTTTTTACCCCATTCACGTGTAAGCTTTTATGGAGGTCATATAAGAAAACTATTGATCTAACTTAAAATAAACGATACATTTTATAAAACAATTAAATAACGTATACTTGAAAGTTATATTAAGGTCTCGTAAACTGAATAACAGTGCTCACAATAAAAAAACTAACAATAAAAGAAAATACTTTTGTTATGGATTTCCAAACATTGTCGTTTAACTCCTGATACCTGATAGCAACGTCGTAAAAATCAAGGTAACGGCTGATTACATATCTTTATCCCTCTACTTTCAAATATTCTTTACCCCAATATAAATACAATTTAGCATTGTATGTAGTAAAAGGTTTAGAAATTTATACTAAATATTTATTTTGTTATATTATTAATTTATACTTGGATTTCAGATTTTAAGAGTTTTATCTGAACTATCAAAATATTAAGAAGATCATACTAATTATATGTATTAATATATTAGAAAAATTAGACCTATGTGTGTGTGTGTGTGCGTGCGTGTACGTGTGTGCGGATACAAATTCTTATCGACGATTTTGGAAATACAAATTAACCGATTTGAATGATTTAAAAAACATTCGATTTCTATTGGCAAGAAGACGTGCTGATTTTTAAACAAGACAGGTCAAACCCTTTCGAAGATATGGAGCAAAAAGTGCCAAAAATCGTAATTTAGTTTTTGAGAGAACGGGGCGTCCGATTTCAATAATTCAAAAAGCATTTTACTTGTACTGACAAAATGAAGAAATAATAAAATTTTTGGAAAGGCTGGAAATTTTGCTCTCAAGGATTCGGAGATCAAGTAAAAAAAGCCATTTGGGGGTCAAAAAATGATTATTAGATATATGCACATCAAATTATCAGATATTTTATAGAGATTTTAATAATAGGTATAAATTTTGTTTACATTTCTATGGGTTTCATACCAATATTTATTTAAGATTATCAAAACCAAATATCTCGTAATTACAGTAATTTTTATTTCGTTTTTTTTGGTACAAAGTTCGAAAATGCATCTTATTCGCAATTTTCAAACAGATTGATTTCGGTCATGATTTTATATGAGTGAAATGATATCAATTAAAGTAAAACAAGAGAAGATTATTAATATGGCGTGCATATAAAAGCCATTATCCGACAATCCGCTATTATTGATTTATTGATCGATGAAACAGCGTGCGCGCTCTTGATCATTTGTCACCGACAAATCGCACTCTTGATGACTATTAATAACCGTCTCCGTCTGATTGAAACTGATGCCACTTGGAAATGGACTCAGTTGACATTCGATTTATACGCTTTCTCGGGGTAAGATTATCATAATAGAGACAATTTTAGTCCGATTCTATATCCGACATCAGTAACATTAGTATTCTCTATTTAATTGATTTTGAGATTTTACCTTTCGTAATTTATTTTTATCAAAAACATTATTTGTAAAAATAACATCTTACTAGTTCAAAAACTTCCTCCAATATTACTTTTGTATGTAGATGCACTCAACAACGAGTCATTATGTACATTCTTTTATCAGAGTTCAAAAAAATTGCAATTTTGAAAAAGCTTTAATCAAATAGCACTATTAACTTCCCGTAGGGTAAGTCATAGTGATCGCAAAAAATCAAAATTAAAAATTTTCATAAAACTTTACGTTTATGAGGTTTCTGAACATTTTAGCATACCTTAGAAAAAATTGATGTATGTGTGTGTGTGTGTTCGGATACAAATTTTCATCGACAACTTCGAGAACACGGATCAACCGATTTAAATGATTTAAAAAATATTCGGTTCCTATTCATAAGGAGACTTGTTTTTGGCAAAGGCAAGTCTAACAATTTCGAAGATACGGGAAATAAGTGCGAAAAATGATATTTCAATTTTTGAGAAAACAATACAAGTTACTTGTATTGACAAGATGAACAACTGGTGATGTTAGGTCTAAGGTTTCTAGAGATCCAATAAAAAAGTAAAAAATAATGACATTTAGCGGTCAAAAATGATCATTAGACATATGCACATCATATTATCAGATATTTTATGGAGATTATAATAATAAGTTTAAATTTTGTGTACATGGGTTTCGTACCAATGTTTGCACGTTAGACAACGACGCAGCGCTTACGCGCTTTGATATATGCAAAATTTAAAAAAAAAATCAAAATAGAATAAAAAATCAAATTTTTCAAAAAAGTCATTTTTTTAAAAAAAAATTCAAAATTCTCAAAAATTTGATTTTTCAGTTTTGAAAAAAAATTTAAGTTTTTTTTAAATTTTAGTTTTTGGTACAAGAAGTTCCAGCAATTTGCCTTAAGACACGATGCCATTCACATCTAGTTTAATTATGCTAATTCAAATAATATTGAATCATCTTGTTTTCAATCCTTATAAATAGATGTGAGTTCATTTATGAATTATATACCACAAAACAGTCGAATGCAAGGTTGATGGCATTACTATTATTAATTAATGTTGTGAAAATAAAAGCATCAATTTTAGTACGTTTTTGTATAACAGTCTCAATCAAGACCAACGTATTTAAATTATAATTTTCTATCAAAAATGTCGAGCACATTATACCACGTTTGGTAACTTTTTGCTTATTGTCAGTCAAATTGTTTTCAAGTTAAAGGTATTTTTATTAAAAAAATCAACAATTGGGGAAATAAAAATGAGCAACACTATATTTTTTATTTTTATTAGAAATATTTTTATGATTTAAAAAAAAAGGCAATAACATCTACTCTGCAATTTGTGCAACATAGTTATTAGACCTTGCATCATTAGTAATTGAAACAAAACGTTAAAATAACTTTTATATCCCAATAAATTCACTATGTTCGATGATCTCTAATCATAAAAATAGATGTTTGATTGCTTTTTTTCTTGTAAACGAAGGACATATAGAGGAAATAATTTTATCTACAAAGAAGAACACAAGTATATCCACGAAAAATATAACTATTGTAAGGCACAGTGACACTAATACAAACAAGTTTTTCTTTATTTAATTTTTTAATTTTTTTATGAAAACAACGAACCATTTTATAGCAGAAAAAATAGCAACGTTTGTGTAGGGTTATAAAAAAACGAAAGAAAAAATCTGCTGAATAATTCAAGAGATGACTATAAGAGTTTAACATACATGACAGTGACATAACTCTAGAGTGATATAGGTTCAATAAAAGAGTTATCACCTTAAATATAGCTTGCTCCTGAATTACCCATCTCTAAGTAAATAAAACAAGTGTTATTCTGAGAGAGATACTAAAATTTACGATTTTTTAAATGATCTATAAAGTGGAAAAACAAAATGAATTTTAGTTAAGCTATTTTACTTAATTAAATTACTAATTAATCAATCCACACTCCAAGTAGGCATAAAATTGAGTTAAAAAAACAATAGGCATAAACATCAAAATCATTTTTATAACGACTTCTGTTGTCTATTGACTTATCAGTAGGAACCGAATATTGTTTGAATAATTTGATCGGTTGATACGTGTTCTCGAAATCGTCGACAAAAAACTGTAATCGCACATACATACACACATACACAATCGCACACACACATACATCTATTTTTTCTAAGATATGCCAAAATGTTCGAAACCTCTGAAACGTAAAGATATATAAAAAATTTGGAAGTTAAAAATAATTAATTCAAAAGCAATTTTAGGTTAATAATTTCAGACAGAGAGCGCGGTGCAATCATCCCGCAAGTACATTGCTCGCCGTAGTGCATCATTTTATATTTAGTAGCATCAGGCTAAATATTGAGACAGCCATAAAATCCTCTCGCTTCAAATCCTGGCGAACACACAACATTCAACATAAAGAGAAAAAGGGCTTATTTTCTTGTTGACATTGCTGCTATAAATAACTTGCTACATTTGCAGAACTTCGCTTCACTATTTCATTATATCTTGCGTAATAAAATGTTATAATCGTTTTATCGGTTAATTCCCAAAAATATCATAGAATTTTGGTAAAATATTAGACAACTTGTGTGATTTACATTTTCATATCTACATATTTGTCCATCAATAAATCAGAGCATGTTTTATTTTAGACATATTGATAAATAAATTATCTCAAAATCAATTTGAACCTAATATACTAATTGTTAGATATACAGGAGATTGGGTTGTTTCAGTGTACGGTAGTGACAGTTGCCATAACAGCAAAACTATACTGATTTTGAGATAGGGTCCAAAGGGAGAAAAGTAGACCGCATCGATATTAAAGTGCCAAAAAAAGTTTCTTTGTTCAATTTCTTTTAATAATAACTGTCAATTGTATACGGATATATCAGTTTGTTTATTATTTTGATATAAGTTGACCATTAGTTGACCATTACTAGTTATTTACCAGCAATTAGTTTTTACGTATATAATTAACTTCCCGTAGGGTAAGTTATTGTAATGGGCCGAAAATCGGAATTGAAAATTTTTACATTTCTCGACGTTTTGAAGGTTTCTGAACGTTTTGGCATACCTCAGAAAAAATGGATGTGTGTGTGTGTGTGTGTGTGTGTATGTATGTATGTATGGATACAAATTTTCGTCCACGTTTTTGGGCGTACGGATCAACCGATTTGAATGGTTTAAAAAACATTCGATTCCTATTAATAAGGAGAAGAGCTGATTAGTTTTTGGCAAAGACAGGTCCAGCAGTTACGGAGATAAGGAGCAAAGAGTGCAGAAAATAGAAATCGAGTTTTTGAGAGAACGAAGCATCCGATTTGAATGATCTAAAAAACATTCCATTAGTAATGATTGGGAGAAAGGGTTATTAGTTTTTCGCAAAGGCAGGCCCAGCCATTTCGAAGATACAGAGCTAAATGTACAAAAAATGGCAGTTTTTGAGAGAACTAAGCGTCCGATTCAATTGATTCAAAGAACTTTCTGCTTGTCTTAACAAAATAATTGATTTTGGAAAAAAAAAATTTGTACCATTTTTTTTTTTTTTTTTTTTTTTTTTTTTAATTTTTTGTATATCGAAAATAATTCAAATTTTATTTTTAATTCTGACTATAGTTCTAATATACTTTAAACAAATAATTTCAACTCTGCAATTCAGTTTATATAATTATTATAAATATTAGACAATAATACAATATTTATAATAATCTATTTGAAAACATTCAATATTCCTCGAACGTTTCGTTACGGTACGGGAAGTTCCAGCAATTTGCCTTAAGGCACGATGCCGCCCACCCCACTAGTTTAGCTTATTATTATTTCAGTGGTCGTGGGTATTGTCCTTTTCTAGTGAAGATTGAATAAATAAAAACAAACTTTAACTTAACTAAGATAAAATACAAAAGAGAAAGAGAAATTAAATTCAAGAAAAAAAATTATAAAGATTTCTTGTTTTTTTTAAATTATGTTTTGTTCTATATTGTTATATTATATTCATAACCTTTATTTAAATGCTTATGTTGTGTTGTATTACATATTTTTATCAATAAAAATGGTTATAAACTATTTTGGTGTTTATATTTCTACCTATTGTTTTTTAACCTATTTTCATGTCTGCCACAACCGTTTTTGGAGTGTGGACGGTTGTGACACTCGCCATTTTCTCGTATGATTTGATTGTATGACTAACCTACCGTATTTTAGGACAGTATTTTAGTATTTATACTTTCAATTCACTTTACTCACAACTGCTAAATTAACAGAATTATTGCTGATCAAAAAAATGTGGCACAACCGTACCCAGTCTCCCCTACTAGACACTGCTGAAGAGCTAAAATTTCACCACCATTCTATTATAAAACCATAACCATTCAAAACATTTTCTGTCAAATTATTCCTAAACTAAAAAATATATGTAACAGAATATCACTGCTCTCCTTTAGTATTAATATTATATCCGAAATACTTCCCAAAATTTAATGAACTATACACAATAAAGGGATACTAATAGATTGTATCAAAATGAAAGTATAAAATTGTAAGATTTCATATTACTTCAAATTGAGTTCAATAATAAAAGAAAAAGCGTGGCTGACCGATTTTCAATTTCGAAAATATAAATCAATATTTATTGCAATCAAGTGACAATAGAAAACATATTATGAGTTTATTGAAACTCAATTCGCTTTATAAACACTATAAAATCTTTAACGATAAGTAATAAAAGTCAAAATACTGGAGAATAGAAACAGCGAATAAATATGCAATGATAATACTATGATACATATCATAGTATTTGAAAAAAATCATAGTAATTTTCTATACTAATTACACGTGTTTCTAAGAATACATGTCCTTGTAGTTATATTATAGAACCATAATTACAGGGCGTTTTCGTAGACAACATCGGAATCGTTAACCTAAGGCCAAAGAACTTTGATTGATGATTGGAAAACCAGTGCTTTAGTAAAATATATTTGATTTTTTCTAGCTTTTTTTGTAATTCATAATAGACAAATGAGTTTAATATCGAACTCTATATATTTTACGATTTGTCAGTAATTAAAAATTACGTGTCTCTATTTGAATCTTTTTATTTGTAAAAATAATTAATGATTTATTGCTTTTGCACATTGCAACTTGTTTTTCGTAAAGCTTACGGATGTTTTCCATCGTTGGTGAACAAAATATTTTAGAAATGATTTGTACAAAAGGTTTTACGATTCATTACATTCGAAACATAAAATTCGTTATCATAAAACTTATCGTTAGTTTAAATAAGACACGAATTTCAAACAAGCGTGAAAAATACCGATTTAAAAAATATTATGATTGAATAATTATAATCATTATATAGACATTATCAAAAGTCGTTTGTTTTAATAATAATTTTATCGACTGAAAAATAGATGATATTATGAAAACATCATATGAATATAAAACATCACTGCACAAACAAGGGAAGTTTAAATCAGATATTGGTTATGTTCTCGAGAATTCGAATTTCGAGTTCGAAATTTTGATTATAGAGACAGAGACAGAGCCGAACTCCAACTACTGCGAAAACAAAACGAGTTATTTCCACACCATTAAAATTGATTCAGCGGTTCTTCTTAAAACTTGAAAAATCTTAACATAAACATAGTACATCACATATGCACACGACATTTTCGAATTTCCTTGCTCCCAGAGGCTCAAATGGTTCCAAATTGATAAAAAACTGTCTTTTAGATAGAGCGCAATTCAGTCAAAGTTTTGTATGCAAATAGCATGAACAAAATTTCAAAAATTTTGCAGAGCGTCGAATTTTTAATAAAAAAATGACACGAATTTTCACATATATGTGTATTACACATATATAATTGTTTGTAATATATATCAACATTATCTAAAGGTTTAAAAGGATGAAAAATAAATTCTAAGAGCTAATTATTTCTAACTAAGAGCTAAATTTCGTAAAAGTATTCTAAGATTTTATTTTTGGCATAATATGACGAGAGTTTTCATATAATTTTTGTATATCCACGATTTATAACTATTAAAAATAAAAAAATACACCACAAAAATACATTAATTTCAATGATTTAAAGGGCAGTTTCTGGTAGAAAGTGGTGATGGTCAACATACGTCATTAGCGTAAAAAATTCGAAAAAATACTAATATAACTAAACACGACTAAAGCTAAAAAAAATATCAATTTTTTTGTTGTCTTTTGGTCATAAAAATATAAGAAGGTTATATTGGAGGATTGTTTGATAAACATAGTTAGATCCAAGGTGACCATACGTCCCGGATTTCCACCTTGTGTCCCGGGTTTTTCTAAAAGCAATAACTGTCATGGATTTAGATTTTATGTCCCTGATTGCCCCGGGTTTTCGAAAAGTATAGAAAAATACTGAAGAAAATTGAACAGAATTTTATACTAATTGTAAGATTAGAAGCAAAAAAAACATAGATCCAAAAATAAAAATTATAAAATAATAAAAGAATAAAAAGTTCTTACATTATGTCAGGATTTCTTATTTAACAAAATGATTCATTTAGATTTTTATTGTATTTGTTATTTCAATAATAATAATGATAATAATAATAATAATCATATTCAACTATACCATATACACACCCCTCCCCACGTCTCCGTCCCGGATTAATATAGCTTGGTTTAAAAAATATGGCCACCTTACTAGATTACATAATAGTAGATTCTTTTTAATTTAAGATTATTTCATTACTAAAGCTTTCTATTTTTTTTCAATTAATAACTTACTTGACATCATCGCCGATCGGTGGCAGAACTCCCGCCGCAACTGGAGGTGGCGGCAGCACGTCCTCGCCCACGGGCACCTGAACTTCGGAACCTTCACCATCCGTAGCGGGCGGTTCTTCAGCTGGTGATTCTTCAAGGGGTGGTGTCGGTGGCGATTTATCAAATTCGGCCATGGGAGCCGTGGGTTCGGGCAAGGGAGACACGGAGTTGTTATCCATTGTTCTGAAAATAATATATATTAATATAACACTTACTTAGATTATTTAAACTAGCTGTAAGTGGAATTCTGTCTTAAGGCAATTAAGGCATCGTGCCTTAAGGCAAATTGCTGGAACTTCCCGTACCAAAAATTATTATTTTTTTAAAAACGATTAACATTTAAAAAAAAAAAAATTACTTTGAAAAAATAAGATTTTTGAGAAACTATAAATTGGACAAAAAATTACTTTTTTTTGAAAAAAAAATTTTTTTTAAAAAAATTTTTCTTAAATTTTTTTTTTATGTTTTTTTTTTTTGAAAAAAAAAATTGTCTTTATTTTGACATATTGTGGAAGATCTGAACTTTTTTTCAAAGCAATCGTACTGCTTTAACTGCATAGGGACAAAATATAAAGCGCGTAAGCGCCGCGTCGCTGTCTAACGCATAAGCATTGGTACGGAACCCATAGAAATGTTAACAAAATGTATACTTATTGTTAAAATCTCTATAAAATATCTGATAATTTGATGTGCATATGTCTAATGATCATTTTTGACCGCCAAATGGCTCATTTTTTTACTTTTTCCTCCATATCTCCAAAACCGCTAGACCTACCTTCATGAAAATTTTATCTATTCTTCATCTTGTCAATACAAGTGAAATGTTTTTTGAATTATTCAAATCCGACGCTCCGTTCTCTTAAGAACTGAGTTACCGTTTTCGGCACTTTTTGCCCCGTATCTTCGGAACGGCTAGACCTGCCTTCGCCAAAAACTAATCAGCACGTCTCCTTATCAATACGAATCGAATGTTTTTTGAATTATTCAAATCGGTTGATCCGTGTTCCCGAAATCGTCGACGAAAATTTGTATCCGCACATACATACACACACGTACATACATACACACACACATACACACACACACACACACACACACATACATCCATTTTTTCTAAGGTATGCCAAAATGTTCAGAAACCTTTGAAACGTAAAGATATATAAAAATTTTCATTTTCGATTTTTTTGCGATTACTATAACTTGCCCTACGGGAAGTTAATAACAAATAAAGTTCGGTAATTAAAAAAAGTTATATAATTATATGATATTTGCAATATGGTTTATTATTACTACTTACTATTACTTATTATTATTTACATAAACGCCAAACATCTTTTCCTCAAAAAAGGCCAAGAAATGTGAAAAAAGAATAAACTAGTTGTAAGTAGCAACTTGCCTTAGGGCAAGTTGCATGAAGTTCCCGATATCTGTACATAATCAACTTAATCGATAAGAAATAAGATTCAGCAAGATTTAGGTAAAATGTTCCATATTTTTTCATGTACATTTCTATCTTAAACTCCGACGAGTAAATACATAGTTTCGATAACTTGTTAAGTTATCATGGTTATTAGTGTGTTTTACCATTTGTGATGTTAAAAAATATATATCTTATCAATGTGCACATACTCATACCATGGATTAATAATGATTTCATATGCTATATTAGGATAAAAAATTTTAACTTGATTACCACTGAATGATGGCTAAGATGCTAGCCGGAATGTATGGATTCTAAATAAATAAATTTAAAAAAAAACTCTCATACTATTTTTACTGATGTTACGCCTGAATTTTAAACTCAAATTACACATATATCAACATCAAATTCAAGACTATTCAATATATATATATATATATATATATATATATATATATATATATATATATATATATATAGATATATACAAGTTGTATATATAAGTTGAATTCAATGAGAATTACGTGAATGTGCTGTTGAAATCAATCGCAAATAAAAAATCCTCGTCGTATCTATTCAGTAAATAAGCCCTAAGTACATAGAAGATAAATGTATAAAGTCTCAATTGTTAAAAGTTACATTCAGGAATAATTTTTTTGCAGATAATATTACATTACATTCGGTAAAGTAAAACCAGATACACAAAAGGTTATTCAATGTCTAAATCTAGGAGATTTATCATTTGGCCATATGATAAACATTAATATATCATATAAATAAAATATTTTAACTGAAAGGATATTTTACTTTAAATATTTTTAAATTTCAACAAGTTAGTAATGCCTTATCTTAAAAACAAAATCACTAATAATTAAAAAAATATAACAATTAAACTGTAGATTATTATTAGCCAACAAAGGGAGTATCGAACCTCTTTTATTGAAAAGAAAAATTCACATAGCGACTTATTCAGAAACACATTTGAAGCCTAGGTTAAGAAATTAAAACAAGACCAGGTTTATTGTAAAGATTGAGAAGTCAGTTAACTAAAGATTTACATATGTATCATTATAACTTGTAATAAAGCCGATTTCAAAAATCCTAAGAGTTACTCTCAATGTCGATACATTAACGATACAAAGTTATAGAAAACACAGAGCAACGAGTGCAGACTTATCTTTATATTCAAGCAATTTTATAGATTAGTGAAATGAGTAAGAATAAACGAGAGAGTAAAATATAATTACGTATTATAAATTACAGAACAGACAGAAAAAACATTAAAACACAAACAGGTAAATCGATAAACTCTGTAAGATGGGATGAATTCTGTAATGAGTATTTTTATCTTATAAAAACTTATGAAGATCTAAATTTGAAGTTGCTTATATCATGGATTCACTGTATACGTACACATTATACACGACTTTCATTACTAACACATAACATTTTCATATAAAAAATTGTTGAATATAAATAAACCAAATTAATTTGCTTGAATCATAAATATTGTTAACGACTACATTTAAAATGTATCGATATATAAAATAGGTAATATATATGCATTCCAGAATATCATTTTGTAGTATTTTGTAGACATTTTGATATATTTATTGCTCATAGATCCAAATATTATTGAATAAAACTATATGTTTAATAATATTAATATCATACAGTTAATACAAAACATAGAGTACATAATAATTATTCTCAGAAGTCTTCACCAATTATAATACGTATTACTATTACTATATTCATAATACACCTTTGGTGTAATTTCAGATAAAAGTGAAGAATATTAAGATAAAAATTAACTATGTGTATACAAAGTAGAGAAGACTGGGTACGGTTGTGCCACTTTTTTGATTAACCATAAATTTGTTAATTTATCACTGGACAACAGTAAATTAAATGGTAATTTGAAAATTTGTCTACGTAGAAATACTAAAATACATACGATCCAACTGAATATAAAATTCTTCAAATAAACATACTACATCTTTCTCCCTTTGGACCCTATATCAAAATCAGTAAAATTTAGCTGTTATAACTTCTGTCACTACCGTACCAGGGGTGCCCAGTCTCCCCTATAAAACATTCTATATATAAATTTAAATAAAAGCTCTGGTATTTGATATGTGATATTAATTTAGCTATGTTTGATCTGAATGTTTCGTTTTTAAGAAGAAAAATAAATATACAAATTTTTAGTAGATAACATGTTCCATTATTGTTTATTAAAATTTAAAATTGCAACAAATATAGTTAAAGCCTTCAATAATGACTATATTCACTTCCCATAGAATAAGTTATTGTAATCGTCCCAAAATCGAAATTAATTTTTTTTGCATATCTTCACGTTTTGAAGATTTCTGAACATTTTGGCATACCCTAAAAAAATTGATATATTTGTGTGTATGTATGTATGGATACAATTTTTCGTCCACGTTTTCAGGCGCACGGATCAATCGATATGAATGGTTCAAAAATATTCGATTCCTATTGATAGGAAGATGTGCTGATTAGTTTTTGGCAAAGGCAGGTCTAGCCGTTTCAAGATACGGAGCTAGCAAAAATGGCAGTTTTTAAGATAAATAAGCATCCGCTTTGAATAATTCGGAAAAACTTTTTGCTTGTGTTGACGAAACAATTGCTTTTGCGGAAAGATTTTTTTTGCATTTTTTTTAACTAAATTTTATTCTTCGAATATTTCATTATGGTATGGAAAGTTCCAGCTATTTGCCCGATGCCATACACCACTAGTTTTTAAATGTCTTATGTAAGGTAAGTTAAAGTCTCTCATGGCGAATAATCCATAATCGATATTGAGGTATACTAAGGTGCACCTATTGGTAGCAACTTATTGAAAACTTTTTAGTGTCGTCAATAGAGCTTAATCGATAAAGGTATTAACTCTATTGTCGCCACTAAAGTTAAGTACGTGTATGTCAACAGAAAATAGTCTGAGAAAAATTCAATGATATTTAAAATCCAGTCAAAATTTTTGCAGGATATATTACCACCATAGCAACAAATAGAATGAACACAAATAATAAAGTCAACCCTAAGAAGAATATGAAACTGGTTCACACATGGAAAAGAGAAGAAAAGGAATATATCAGTAAATATTGGGACTCTTCTCAGATAAGCTTGATCTATTACCTTATTTATTTTTTGCGATTTTAAAATCACATGCTTTAATAAATCTCCGCTTTATCGCATTCCTTTTATTCCTGAAAAGTTAATATAATATGCAAAACTTGTGCTGAAATTATTTTTTTATAGAGCTCCTGGCAAAATTGCAAAAACTTTCGTTAATAATTGAGTGCAAAGAATTTTTTCAATAAATATTTCAAAAAACAATAAAGTCAATCTGTCTGACTTTCCTCTTTACGACTACAATTTAATTATTTTTTGCCTATTCTCTTTTTCCACAAAAGTAAAGAGAATGTACTCGATTGAATATTTGATTAAAGACAATTCTATTTAACGATCTCAGCTCAAATAAAACAATACAAAACAGATAAAAGCGTATTCGCTAGTATTTACCGTTAATTATTTAATATTGATCCAAAGTAGGCTAATGGAACAAAGTTTTTAGCTATAATACATACTTGTACTGTCTATTTGCAATATTCTATTATCATTTTTTTCCATTTCTCTATGAAACATAGTTTAAACGTAATTAGCGATAACAGAAAATTAATTATATCAAACTTTTGAAGTTATCAATTTATAACAAATAATTTACATGGAACGTTAAAGTAAACTGTTTATTTACCAAGAAAATTTATTGCCTGCTGAGCCGGTTCGTGGCTATTACTAAAGTAAAATCAATTGTAAATAAAATCAATTTGCTTAGTTAGTAATTGTATCTTATTGAACATTTAAACGCGTTAATCTTTATAAAAAATTAATAAACCATTTATGAATATTGATTAACAAAATGTAATGGTTTCAATGTTTAACGTAGAATTCAAAAGCACTTTAATGATATTTTTATTCTGAAAACTCTTATAAGGTTCACCTGTAATGTTGATATTACCAAAACGAAATTAGTGAAACCATAATTATTTGAACAAAAATTAATCACAAATGAATTTTTTTATAACGTAGGGTAGGATGGAGCACAAAAGTCTAATTTGATCGTGAGCAATTATATCGTAAAAACCAAACCAATTATATCACAACAAATAACACATATCAAACAAAAAACTATCTGACTATGTTCAGTAAAACTTCCAGCTGATTCATCATAGCAAATATTTGTTTTTTTTTTGCTTTTTTCCAAAAATTTGTCACCTGGCTCTTTTCACTCCATAGGCAGTATAAAATGAACGGTCAAGGGACAAATAGATACAATGTTTTATTTTTAATTTTAAAGGAAATCACGATATAATCGCTACATTTTTTATCAAAAGCAAATATAAATTTTATGGGTACATTTTTTACATAGATAGCACCGTATATAACCCTGATCTGGTATCTCGTCAGAAATATTCAGCAGCAGAGTTGGAATAACTCTAGTTGGAAAATGCTTCCTTCAACTTAATTTACTTTTTCATTTACTATTTTTTATTGTTTACACCTTTGTCAGGGTATAAGTTTAGTTTGTTCTTTTTACTCCACCCACATATAATCTTTTATATGTGTTATATAAAAAAATATTGAATCTAACTTAAAAATAACAATTTTACAACAAAAACAACATATACTTAAAAATTATATTATGGTCTCGTAAACTAAATCAAAATGCTCACGACTAAGAAATCTAACAATGAAGGGAAGTATATTTGCTTTGTATTTTCAAATATTGCCGTTTATTTTCCGATAGCAAAGTCGTAAGAATCAAGGCGATGGCTGGTTATACATCTTTAACCCTCTACTTCCAAAAATTGTTATTAAAAAATTCCTATATTCACTTGTTTTTGAGATATCGGTGGTGGACCTTTTTACCCTGAAATGAGACGATTGAAAAACAATAATGCTAAATAAAAAAGACGATAAAATATAACTGAAAACTTAAGTCTATTACAAGAAAACCAGGAATTATGAGATGTTGACCACTACCACTACTTGGAAAACATTTGAACTAAAACCTCCACCGCACGAAAGAGACCACAATTTAAGCTGCTTGCAAACTTGATTTATGGGGAAAAAGTATAAACTTTTTATTCGTGTATAAAATAGGAAAATAAAGTTGACTCATAACGTAGGAAATAAAAAAGTAACATAATAAATAAAGAAGAGTTACCATATAAAATAGAGAAGATTACTGAATAGAACCCATATATTGCCACGTAAAAAAAAAACAAAGAAAAAATAGAACGACTTACCGGATTTGATCTAGAAAACAGCAGATGATTGAAAATCATCGATCTTCAATTTAACATTGATAATAAAAATCCAAAGTACTAAAATTTATGCATAAAAAAATAAAATAAGAAAATATAAATGTGGTGCATACATATATTAGATTCGATTTCAAGTAGAGCATATATATATATATATATATATATATATATATATATGTGTGTGTGTGTGTGTATGTATAAGATACAAGATTTCACCTGTGTTGTATTTGCAGTGAGAAATAAGAAAATATTAAAATCTAATCAACGCGCCAATGAGCAAAGAAATCACAAAAGATACGTGGAGAGGTCTCATTTCAACTCACAAGGGAAAAGTTTCCCCTTGATGAAGACTAAACTTTCCGGTTCTTCAATTTCGAAGTTATTTTTTCGGAATGAACTTCACAAAAGGAAATACGGAGTGAATTACACCTCTTATAATCAGCTTTCATAATTCTCTGTTATTTAAAATTAAATTTCTGTTACTGTATTTAAAAACTAGGCATATATATATATATATATATATATATATATATATTTATAAATTACATTCAAAGTGCAAAGAAGGTTTAATTTTGTTGAGTAAATAATTTATCTACACAACATTTAATTATATAATCCTCTTAAAAAAATTATGTTTTAGCATCTCGTTGATATAACATACCATTTTATATGGTATTTCTATTTTATTATGATGTCCATTTATTAACTTCCCGTAGGGTAAGTTATAGTAATCGCAAAAAAAAATTTTTATATATCTTTACATTTCAAAACCTTCTGAACAGTTTAGTATACCTTTGAAAAAGTTTATGTTTTGTGTGTGTATGTATGTGTGCGGATCAACCGATTCGAATAATTCAAAAAATATTCGAATCGTATTGATTCGAGACGAGCTGATTAATTTTTGACAAATGCAGGTCCAGCCGTTTCGAAGATCAGGGGCAAAATGTGCCAAAAATGGTAATTTAGTTTTTGAGAGAACGGAGCGTCCTATTTAAATCATTTCAGAAACATTTTATTTATATTGACTAAATAAAGAACTGATAAAATTTTTGGTAAGGCAGGTGTAGCAATTTTGGAGATCCAATAAAAAAAGTAAAGAAAATGTCATTTAGCGGTCAAAAATGATCTGATATTTTATAGATAGTTTAATAATAAGAACAAATTTTGTTTACATTTCTATGGGTTCCGTACCAATGTTTATCCCTTATTCTGTGACGCGGCGCCCACGCGCTTCGATATTTCAATTCTACGCAGCTAACCTTTTGCTATTGCTTTGAAAAAAAGTTTAAAATCCAAAATATAAAAAAATGAAATTTTTCAAGACGGTTATTTTTCAAAAATCACAAAAATCTATTTTTTATTTTAAGTTTTCAAAAAAGTTTAAAGCTTTTTAAAAAAATGTAATTTCCGGTATGGGGCAAATTTTAGCGTTTTGCCTCACGGCACATTGTCACCACTAATTTTTATTTTATTTCCATGTTTAGTTCGCTTCAGTTGATATATAATAAGAATATTTACATTAAAAGTACATTTTTACGGAGAGTTAATAGAAGGACTTACTCATAGACGGAAATCTAGAAATGATAAGACAGTCTGCCACAGCAAATTACTATAATTTTCCTCATTTCCTGAACATCTATATCTTAAGCTCATATCGCAATATATGTGTTAGATTATTATAGCAAAGTAATGGCGAAGTCGTTCTGAATTATTTGTATCACCATAACATGAATAATTCGCTATCTTGAATGCGAGCCTCATATAGGTGTATTAGAGTAAACTTTCTAAGGAGCGCGTGCACGTCATGTCGTAATAGATTTAATAGTCGTAATAGGCGGCGATTTTGCTGCTTTATATATTAATTAAAACGGTCTATGTTATGGAGGCTCTCAGGGCAATCGCTTTTGTTATTAATTGGACTTTAGAAATATTAAATCATCCAACAAACTCAAACAAGCGGCCTCTGAATTTAAATTTTGAAATTTACGTTTTGTGCCTCCAACACAAGATATATACTATATATGTATATTTACAAAAATTTATATACATACTACTATGGATTTATAGAAGTTTGCAAAATGAAACTTACGTTTGCATTATTAGATTTATGCAAAAGTATTCAAATAGGATAAAATTATAAAATATTACAACACTCTATTAGGCATAATTGTGTTTTATCACTTAACAACCAATTTAAGAATGTTGAAATTTAATTTTAAGATTATGTTTTTAAGCTGGCTCTCTTAATTTTATTTGACACAAAAATAACATTATAAATAGTTTCAACAACATTTTGCATTTTATTTTAAATTTTATGTTTAAGATAATTGGAATCCCTGAAGATGAAAAAAATGAATTCCGAAATTACTCCCAAGTTTGTTATAAATGCATATTCATATAAAATTATCCCCAAAAATATTATATATATATATATATATATATATATATATAATTACAATAATAATGATAATTTTTTAAACCAAGGCAAACAATTAATTTGCTATCTCTATTCTATTCCAGAAATTAATAATATAATCAGTTATATTATTAAATGTTGTCAGGAGGCATGTTGTCAGGATTCAATAATCTATCTTCGTTATAACTTCAAAGTCTAAATAACAAATTGTTTTTTTGCAAATAGATTATTTGACGTTTTGGAAAATATGTTTGCCAGGTAATTGAGTAAATAATTCTTATTTCAATTTCAATTGAAATTTCAAAATCTTTGTTTGGATATTTACCCGTAGGTACGTATAGTATCCAATATCCATCGTATCTGTTGTTCTCAGTATATTTAATAATCCTTATTTTTCATTTTTACTTTTTTATGGTATATTTATTTTTATATAGGGTAGGCCGGGACCCAAATTCTAATTTGATTTTGAGCAATCATATTGTGAAAACCAAACCAATCACACCACAACAAATACCACATTTCAAACAAACAACTATCCGTCTATGTCCAGTAAAACTCTCAGCTAATTCATCATTGTAGAAATATGTTTATTGTGTATTTTCCAAAAATTTGTCACCTATTTCTTTTTGATTGGGGTAAAATGTGACAGTCAGAAGGCAAACAGATCCAATGTCATATTTTTTCATTTTGATGGGATTTTACGAAATAATAGCTACACTATTCAACCAATGCAAGATATAAGTTTCATATATACATTTTTTACAGAGATTACAGAGAACACTGTATATAATCTTGATCTAGTATTTTGTCAGAAATATTCATCAGCGAAGATGTAAAAACTATTATTTTAATTTATATCTTGTAGATTGTTTTTTTCATGTTTTTACTTTTTTATTTACTATTTTTTATTGTTTACATTTTTGCCAGGGTAAAGATTCAGTCGGTTCTTTTTACTCCACTTACAAGTAAGCTATTATAAATGATATATAAAAACATCTGTTGAATTTAAAATAAAATGCTTAACACATTTTATAAAACATTTAAATAACGTATACTTAAATATTATATTAAAGTGTCATTAACTAAACAACATACCAACAAAAACTTACGACGAAAAAAATTCTTTTGTTACCCGACAGCTACTTTCAAATATTGTTGTTAAAATATTCCTAACTTTACTTGTTTTTAGATATTGTTGGTGGATCTTTTTACGTTGTAGTTATTGATTTTGAAACATATGGAAAACTATATATTTGAGAATCTGCAACATACAGTAATACCCCGCTTAAAGCGAGGGATACGTTCCATCAAAGTAAAGCGTAAAGCAAAACAGCGCTAAATGAGGCTACGTTTACATGGTTTTATTGGGGTCAGGAAAAGATGGCTAGGACATTGCTTAGATATTAAATTTTAAAAGTATGTTTTTTAATAAAAATAAAACCAAACATTTATTTTTTAAAGCTCAAAATAATACCACATTATTGCAAAAAAAAAAAATAAAATATAAATAACAAAACAATATTCTTGGAAAAACAAATAACATTCTAAGTCAGTCATGTTTAGTTAGTCTTCCGCGTATTCAGTGTTTTGCCTTTTTGTGACAAAAGCATCTAATGTTGTTTCACTTTTTCTTTTGCGTTCTTCTCTTAAAAGTTCATCATAAACGGATAGAGCATCTCTAACACCACGCCTTACTTTAAAGCTCCTGTCAAAATTATGATCATTTTCAATGAATTGATCAATTATTTCAGTTATGGTAACCAAACTTTTTTTAACCACCGCCATCGAAAGTTCTTTTTACTCTTCTTCAGTAACTCAGACACTGCTGTCAAGATTTTTGTTTTCTTCTTATTCAGTTAAATCCTTGAGCTCATTTTCAGGAAGACTAGCCGCTGCTTCTTGAATTATTTCTTCGACATCTTCCTCATTTATCCTTCCAAAACCTGGGATGAAATAAATGAGCGCTAAACCAAAACAGCGCTAAACAAAACAGCGTTCAGAGGGGTTTCACCGTATATAAAATCATATTGACATATATAAAAATTAAGTGTATTCATAGCGAGTCGACGTGGTTTTTCAATTAATTATCTATATTTAATGTGTGTTAAATGAATTATGTATCCCAATTAGAAATCCAAATGTGCCAGTGAATGACGTAGATTAATGTCGTAGTGTGGTGAATATAGATGTCTGCAACAATGACGTCCGCAATATGCTAACTCTGCTCTTATTTCCGGCTGTCGCAACTCGCTCTGCATCCATCTGAACGCGCTTCCGGCCCTATTCTAACGTCCATCGAACTGCACTGACATAATACAATAGAGCCGAAGATCATCAAAACGGTTAGAAACTGGATTTTAACTAATTGTGTCCTGAGACAAATTATTGGCAAATCGAGATTTCCAGATAAATATTATATAGTGGAGCGAGGCCCAAAAGTTCAATTTGACTTTAAGTAATTATAATTTAAACCAAATGAACTACATCATAACACATAAGAGAGGATCTATTAATCACGTGAGCAATTTCTGAAGATTTTAGAGTCCCTCCTCCCCTTGGTGATACGTGGTGATATTTTAAATTAACCTCTCCCCCCCGCCTACCTTACCAAACATTACGTGTACTAAAAGTACCTAAAAAGTCGTAATATCTTTGTTTTTTTTCTAAATCGGATTTTTTTTAAATTTAGGTGAAAAATAAAAACATGTAATATCTTGCTAGACCCTTCCCATCCTCACGTGATGTTTCGTAATTTTTTGTCACACCCCTTCATACCTTTTAAGGCTCCCGTGATTAATGGACGCCCCCTAACGCGTATCAAAAAAAAAAAAAAAACTATATTAATAAAATTCCGAGTTAATTATAATTATATAATTATGTTTTTTCAAATTTTTCTAAAATTTTTACTTTTTATATCATAGGCTGGTTAAAAGAGAACAGCCAGAATGCCAACAGATCCAATGGCTTAATTTTATTTTTGAATTTTAAGAAATCATAGCTGCATTATACATTAGCTACATTTTTCATAAAAATAACACTGTCTATAATCTTGATCTGGTATTTGTCAGAAATGATTATATATATATATAAAATGAAGATTTAGAATAACTTGCTTTCTTTAACTAAATTTATGTTTTTGTTTAGGGTAGCTTAAAAATCCGCGGCAAGGAAATTTCGCCTTAAATCAAGCAACCTCGCTATCAGTTATTAAACGACCATGTTTGAAAATCAATAACAAAAGTATTTTATTTCGTCGTTAGTCTTTTTGGTTGTGAGAGATTGCTTTATAAGATGTATTGTTATTTTTAAGTTAGATTTAACAAATATCATTTTGTAACCTCTATGAAAGCTTACATGTAAAAAGAACCAGCTGAACCTTAACCCTGTTACCCATAAAAAATAGTGAACAAAAATGTAAATCAGTTAAAGAAAGCAATTTTAATAAAGATGTTCAATTTTAAGACTAATATTAAGGCGTGGCGTGACAATTAAGGCAATATAACAAACCCTAATCTTATTAATAATAACTAGTGTAGCAATGTAATGATGATCACGCTTTCGCTGGTGATAATAATTAAACTTTGGATGCTTAACGAATTCCATTATTCAAAATACTGGTCTACACGGTCATCTCGGATCCAGGCATTTTTCCCTAAATTGCTTTCGCTAATCTTTAAATCTGCAGCATGATTGTAATCTGAATTATTAATCAGCACTCCGGCCGGATTAAGGAACTGCATGACATTGAAACTAGGAGTATATTATTGGTTTAATTCCGCTGCATGCAGAGGAAGCGATAAATTTTAAACGTTGGATGATACGGAATACGGGTGCATGCCAGTTTGTTGACCAGTTGACGAGTTAGAGATATTTCGAGATAAAAAAAAATACAATCAAATTAAAAACTAGCTGTAAGTGAAATTCTGTCTTAAGGCAATTAAGGCATCGTGCCTTAAGGCAAATTGCTGGAACTTCCCGTACCAATTTTTTTTTTTAACGATTAACATTTTTGAAAAAAAATTACTTAAAAAAAATAAGATTTTTGAAAAACTATAAATTGGACCAAAAATTACTTTTTTTTGAAAAACAAAAATTAAAAAAAAAAAAAAAAATTTTAATTTTTTTTTTGAAAAAAAAAATTTTCTTTATTTTGACATATTTTGGAAGATCTAAACTTTTTTTCAAAGCAATCGTACTGCTTTAACTGCATAAAGACAAAACATCAAAGCGCGTAAGCGCCGCGTCGCCGTCTAACGCGTAAACATTGGTACGGAACCCATAGGACTGTAAACCAAATTTATACTTATTGTTAAAATCTCTATAAAATATCTGATAATTTGACGTGCATAAGTCTAATGATCATTTTTGACCGCACAATGGCATTTTTTTTAAAACTTTTTTCATTAGATCTCCGAAACCGCTAGACCTGCCTTTATGAAAATTTGATCGGTTCTTCACCTTGTCAATATAAGTAAAATGTTTTTTGAATTATTAAAATCGGACATTCCGTTCTCTTAAAAACTGAGTTACCGTTTTCGGCACTTTTTGCCCCGTATCTTCGGAACGGCTAGACCTGTCTTCGCCAAAAACTAATCAGCACGTCTCCTTATCAATACGAATCGAATGTTTTTTGAATTATTCAAATCGGTTGATCCGTGTTCCCGAAATCGTCGACGAAAATTTGTACCGCACATACATACACACACGTACATACATACATACATACATACATACATACATACACACCACACACACACAAACGATGAAGATTATAACTGCAGCATGCAATGCTTCTATGAAACGTCGTAATAATAAAACACAGGACTTGCGCCGGCCAGCATATTGGTGGACATGCGAAATCGCAGAAGCTGAGGAAAAAAATGTCACCAACTCCGACGACGAGCAAACAAGAGCTGCTAAGCACTCCCAGCTCAGACCTACTACTCCAATGAGTACAAGGCGGCCCAGAAGGAGCTCATAGAGCCATCAAGTTCAGTAAAGGCAAGCTGTGGGCAGAAGAAATTTGCAACGACCTCAATAACGATGTCTGGGGCAAAGCCTACCATCATAGTCGCAAAAGGATTGGGTAGAACCTTACCAGAGCCGCAAAAAGCCCGGCTATGATGAACCAGATTGTCACTGAGCTCTTCCCAAACC
>NW_020539032.1:0-18210 GCF_003426905.1 Ctenocephalides felis
ACCGATTTTGAAAAATCAAAAACTGTGTCGAAAGATATCATTTGGGAATGATGCTGATTAATTTTAGGTGGAAATCTACCGAGCCGTTTTCTTGTAATTAAATGTTGAAAAAAAGTGTTAAATTTTCGTCCACATTTAAGCTCATCCTACCGAACCGATTTTGAAAATCAAAAACTGTTCGAAAGATATCATTGGGAATGATGCTGATTAATTTTGGTGTAAATCTACCAAGCCGTTTTCTTGTAATTAAATGTTGAAAAAAAGTGTTAAATTTTCGTCCACATTTAGCTCATCCTACCGAACCGATTTGAAAATCAAAAAACTGTTCGAAAGATATCATTTGGGAATGATGCTGATTACATTTTAGGTGGAAATCTACCGAGCCGTTTTCTGTGAAGAATGTAAATGTTAAAAAAAAAATTTAGCCGTTTTTCATGGAACTTTTTTTGGCGATATACAATACAATGTCGTTTTATGAACTTACTGTAATATTACGGCCTTACAACAAGTATAGTTTATATTTAAACAATTCGTCAAACTTTCTAAAATTATTATCGTTTTTTTTTAAGTAGGATTGATGAAGTATATTATTTACACATTTTTTGATCAAGTCGATTATTTACACATATATCGGAAGTTCAATAGTTTGCCTCAAGGCTAAATACCAAACCAACTAGTTATTCTTCAAATCCAACGTCAACTTGACTTTTATAAGAACAAACTTCATATTACCAACTTTCAATGAAACAGTTATTTGAACTATCAGTTTCTTAACGTTGCCAGCGTTGAATCGTTAAAAATAACTATAGTTGAAAAATAACTAGTTATTTAACTAGTTGACGAAACCCCGATAACCGTTTCGTTTCGTTGACGGCAAAACGACCCACCTCTAGTGTAGTGGCTGTTTGATAGCGTGTGCTGTGTGTTTGCGATTTCACGATAGCCGTGCGAGGCGCGAGCGCAAACACTTGCTCAGTTAGAATTTGAAAATTCACTGTAACGTATCAATTGGTGCGTATTTGATAATTTTCAATAATAATTGAGATTTAATCATATTATTAATTTAAGGTAATTAGTACGATAAAAATTCAGTGCGTTCAAAGAAGATTGAATCAGAAGTAGTATTAAGATAGAGTTCTTTCACTCAAATGTGCTCATATTAAAGCTTATTGTCCCAAGAATCGAAATCAAAAGGAGGAAAAGGATGTTGGAAATTGCATGATATTTAATGCTCACATTAAATTTGATCCTCATCAAATATGAATAAAGAAATTTTAATCATACCTGAAGGTATACTTAATCATGGTACAGAAACTAATCCAATTCTTAGGTGTAGGCAACTAAGAGAAAAAGATAGAGATGATTTAAAAAAAAAACTTAAACATCAAAAACCAGCAGCATATCGTCTCGAGCAGTTCAAAGATATGATAGCAGAATTTCCTGAATCATATAAAAAATTTCGGTAAAGTATACAATTTACCTTCACAAGTTTGCATGCGTCAGGCAAAGTATAAAGAAAAGAAGAAAAATGACTTCCACCCCGACGACAATATTGAATCCTTATGATGTTACGGGAATTGACAATACCACCGAAAAAGCAAATTTTATGTGGCCTTTTAAAGATGATTAACGGTAGCAGTAAGTCATGAAGCATGTGATGTATTAAAAGGGTATTTGCAAAATAATGCAGATAGAGTACTGTATACTGGTAGGTAATCAGGAAATAATATCGTTATCTGTAAGATCAATTATTTTTCTTTAGGTGAAAGATGTAGAGATTTAAACCATGCTCGAAAAATTCACTCATATTGTGTGGATTTTAGGTAGCAAATATCATAATGTACTAATAGATTTAGCGATCAAGGAAATAAATCTGTTAGAAAATAATGACTCAGTATCAAACAAGACAATCTTGACTGATACTGATGTTTCAGAAATAACAAATGATCGTGAACAATGTCAAGATCTTTTACGAAATAGTGTATTTTATAAAAATTCCTTCATATTAAATGCAAAGCCGAAAAGATTATGCCGAAAGAAACACTTACTAATCGTTTTTGCTTTCCAGTTTCTTAAATTATGTAATGAACAGGTATATTCCAATTATACCTTTGTGGTCAGGTCTAATGCTAGATAATGACAGAAAACATTTCTATTCAAATGCTGCTGTCGAACTATTTTTCAATACATTAAAGAACAATATCTGCCATGGTTATAAATATATGAAACAGTCACATTTCATAAATACAATTAAAATTTGTTGACGTTTTATAATAATGATTTAATAAATAAACTCCTGTAACATAGAAACTTAATCCTGAGAAAAGCAACGAAAGTTATATTAGAAAAAAAAGAAGAAATGCAAGTCGGAAGAAGTTAAGCATGGAAAACAATATTAAAAAATGAAAAGAAGCAACACAGTAAATAAAGTAACTGAAAAATTAAATGAGCACCATAACACCACGACAGTAAGGATGCAAAGGAAATATGAAACAAAAAATCTAATAATCCGGTCAATTTTTGCCTAGACTCAAACAACTCTCCTGACTCTAGTACAGAACTAAAAATAGGTTTGTGCCCTAACAATAATGTAGCTAAGAATTTTCATTTCTATATGAAACCCTTCATGTATAATAGGGATAAATCGTATACTATAGGATTTTTTGGTAAATATACCATTAAATTGATAATTTTTTCACTTTGTATGGGAATGAGTGGTTAGATGACATAATCATTGACTCTTACTTAGCATCAATTAAATATAATAGCAAAAAATTCTACATTTTAGTGTTCATGAATATGATCATATTATAAATTATAATAATGATAACTTCATTATAAAATTATCATCAGGTTTAAATCTTAAAACTGTGTATGAACGGCATCGCTTCGGCCCTGAGTCTATTTACAATATAGACGAAACTGGATTATCAACGGTGCAACGAACGCAGAAAGTGATTGCTCTCAGAGGCACTAAGCAAGTTGGGCAAGTAACGTCAGCTGAAAGAGGGACGCTTGTAACGGTTTGCTGCTGTATTAATGCATTGGGTAACTTAATACCACCATTTTTCATATTCGCACGGGTTAATTTCAAAACATATATGCTAAATGATGCCCCTGTTGGTTCAGATGGAGCAGCACATCCTTCAGGGTGGATGACATCACCAAATTTTTTAAAATATATTCACCATTTCGCCAAACACGCAAAACCAACGCCTTCATCGCCAGTTCTTTTGCTGCTGGACAATCATGAGAGCCATATTTCAGTACCAGTTCTCGATTTTTGCAAACAATCAGGCATTGTTTTAATGACTATCCCACCACACTGCAGCCATAAACTGCAACCTCTAGACCTGACTGTCTATGGACCACTGAAAACTTATTATAACACTGCTGTAACAGATTGGATGGTAAGCAATCCGGCCAAAACAGTAACAATTTATGAAATACCAAAATTAGCAGCAAAAGCCATTCCACTAGCATTCAAGTTGCAGAATATTCAAAATGGATTTGAAAAATCTGGCATATGGCCATTGAATTCAAATATTTTCTCCGATGAAGATTTCGCTTGTTCTTTTATAACTGATCGCTGCTTGTCGGAAGAGGGTAATGTTCCTTCAGAACAATCTATTTCAGACCAACCTGTCACTGAACAGCCTTCAACAGGGGAAAACCAGAGTCTAGAGGATCGTACAAGTTCAAATGTGGAAGTCATTGGCCCATCTCAACTGGAATCTCCCTCTACAAGTCAAATTAGTGGCACTGTCAATGTAACACCTGATGTAGTAAGACCGTATCCGAAGGCCGGCCCCAGGAAATTGCAGGGTATGAAACGGAATAAGGGAAAAACTAGAATATTGACGGACACACCCGAGAAAAAACTTATAGAAATGGAAGAAGAAGAAAGACAAAGAAAAAATAAGATCAACAAAAATAGAAAATGCTTCAAAAATACAGGACAGAAAAAAATTCCGAAACTTGCTGATGGATTTACTTCCAAACTAGAGAAAAACAGGAAAATTAGCAGCGATGATGAAATAGAAAATGTTTCAGTTTCTGACGAAACCGTTGTTGAATCGGAAGATTTTGATGAAGACGATGTGATCGTTCTGGATAGAAATTTCCAGATCAATAACTTTGTATTAGTGAAATTTGACACCAAGAAAACTGTCTACCATTATGTTGGAATAATCGAAGATGTTAATCAGACGATGGCAACTGTAAAATTTATGAGAGTGAGTAAGTTAAGAAATACTTTTATATTTCCTGACATCGAGGACGTAGCCAGTGTCCTCCTGGAGGATATAAAGACAAAATTACCTACACCAACGACATGGATGAAACGTGGCAGCTTAAAATATAAATTTGACAAGCCTCTATGGATCATACCAAATATAAGATAAGTTTAATTAAGTCTAACATCGTGCAGTACTGATTCTAAGTCACATTGTTAAATTTTTCTAAAATCTATGATAAGAAAAAATGTTTGTATTACAATTTTTTATAGTAATGTTATATAATACTTAAGCCTAGTAGTATAGTAAAGCAATTTCGTGCATATTAAATACAGTGCCCAAACCTCCCTACATGGGTGCCCAAACCTCCCGACCGCCGGGAGGTTTGGGCACTTTGGACATGTGTTCGAAGATCTCTTGTAACTTTGAAACTAATTACAATATTGAAACTTTTCTTAATAATAATTACTACCAAATATGTGTGCTCCCTATATTAGAAATAAAATTTTGATTATGATAAAAAATAACAGTTTTATTAACATTCATGTAAAAAAGTGCCCAATGCTCCCCTACCTCCCCTATTAAAAGGGTATTTGCAAAATAATGCAGATAGAGTACTGCATTTTGACTCAGTATCAAACAAGACAATCTTGACTAATACTGATGTTTCAGAAATAAATGATCGTGAACAATGTCGAGATCTTTTTATAAAGATTTCCTTCATACTAAATGCGAAGCCGAAAAGATTATGCCTAAAGGAAGATTTAATCGTTTTTGCTTTCCAGGTTTCTTAAATTATGTAATGGACAGGTATATTCCAGTTATACCTTTGTGGTCAGAACTAATGCTAGATAATGACAGAAAACATTTGTATTCAAATGCGGCTGTCGAATTATTTTTCAATACATTAAAGAACAATATCTGCCATGGTAATAAATATATGAAACCGTCACATTTCATAGATACAATTGGTTGGCGCTTTACAATAAGGATTTAATAAATAAATGCCCTGTAACACAGAAAATTAATCCTGAGAAAAGCTAGAAAAGTTATATTAGAAAAAGAAAAAGAAATGCAAGTCAGGAGAAGTTAATTAAGAGCACGGAAAATAGTATTAAAAAATGAAAAAAAAGCAACACAGTAAATAAAGTAACAAAAAAATTAAATGAGGCCCATAACACCACGGAACCACGAAACATGGAACAAAAAATCTAATAATTCGGTCAATTTTACCTATGTAGGAAATATGC
This sequence comes from Ctenocephalides felis, assembly GCF_003426905.1. Lineage (NCBI taxonomy): Eukaryota > Metazoa > Arthropoda > Insecta > Siphonaptera > Pulicidae > Ctenocephalides > Ctenocephalides felis. The sequence continues at coordinate 5,486 of NW_020539032.1, forward strand.
TTTTCCTTTGCATAAATGCCTAGGCTCAAATAACTCTGCTGACTCTAGTACAGGACTAAAAATAGGTTTGTATCCTGAAAATATATTGTTACGAATGTGTGGGGGAGCACCCACACACAGTTATAAAATACCACACAACCACCCCTCTCCCTATATGCATAAAAACGCCATGTCTCTGATGAGGAATGTGTCCGCAGGCTGAGGGTGGTTGTATGCATGAACAGTCGAGAAGTAGTCGTAGGCTTGATGTAGTCGTAGTCGGGGATGAGAGTTGCCTGCATGGCTTCAGAGCCGGCAAACGTGCGGTCCAACGCACGAAGGTGTTAATAAAATGTATTTAATGTGAGCTTAGAAAACGTCAGGGGGGACAGCGTTCGGAGACTGTCTCCAAACAGATAGTAGACTTAGTGAAAATACGCGAATGTGATTGTTAAGTGATTGATGTGAATCGGGCCCGATATATGGGCATGTGATGGACACTGGTTGCGCCGTGGTTAAAGTTAAGTCTAGAATAAGTTGCATGTTTAGAATAAAAAATGTTTTAGAATAAGTAATCGTTCTGTGTAAATATAGATTAGTTAATTAAGTAACGAACAAACGCCTTTTCATTAGTAGTTTTAAAGTAATCAGTTTCTTACAGGATCGCGACGTCACGGTAAGGTTGTAGAAATACCGCGAATGTAACAACAATAGTAAATTAGGGCATGAATTAAGGGTAATAAGTAATGAATAAAAGGGTATTTATAACAAATAAAAAGGCATTCATGACAGTATGATAGGGATATATCGTATACTATAGGATGTTTTGGTAAATATACCATTAAATTGAATATTTTTTTCACGTTGTATGGAAATGAGTGAGAGACAACATAATCATTAACTCTTACTTAGCATCAATTAAATATAATAGAAAAAAATTCTATATTTTTAGTGTTCATGAATATGATCATATTATAAATTATAATAATGATAACTTCATTATAAAATTATCATCAAGATTAAAATATCTAGCACCAAATAATATTAATAACCAATTCAGTGTTAATTCTTGCATTAATGCTTTAATGGACAATATTTAGTCAATTTCGAAAAAGCTGTTTAACTTACAAGAAAGATTCCAATAAATTCCAAGTTTTCATAAAATAATTTCTCCTCAACAGACCGATAGTCATAGTTGAGAACTTTTCACAACCAAAAATTCATACTGTTTAGTAAATAACACTGAATTAAAAAAATTATACAGTAGTAAGTAAAATATAATTCATGGTATGAACATGAACTAAATTCAGAATTAACACTTATGAAATGCAAACATAATTATAATTTTACAACAATGTAAATAGAGCTGCTTCATCTTAATATTTGTTCGCCTAGAACAAGTGATTCCCAAGGTGGTGCATATGTACCCCCAGCGGCCCATGTCAACAAAAAGGGATTATGGATATCCACAATAGTGGATCTCACAACTCGACTTGTTAATATCTATTTTATTATTATTATGAAGTCAATAAATGTCTTAATTTGGATTAGTATCTTTACTTCAAATGTTTGCATAAGAAAATTGACTTGACCTTGCCATTGAAGACGGTGGAGAAATTGAATACACTAGAAATGCGTCTGAAAGATGACAACGAGTTCTGTAAAGAATATGTAAGTCTCCTCTAGTATAAATATAGTATATATTTTTGTATCTGGATATGTTCAGTGTGTAATATTTATATATGCATATACACACTTATCTTATTTGCGTGATTGTGTAAGCAACTCGTTATTATGGAAGTTGGTTACAGAACAGGGAAGAAACACATTGCAAATTGTACATTGCATTGTGTGTAAGCGTATTGCATTAAGAAGCATTTTTAGAGTGTTTTAAGAAAGCTGCAATATATTCATGCGATTTGAACTTTCGCTATGCACGTGTAAATAAAAATGTGCGCATATTAAAGCTTATTGTCCCAAGAATCGAAATCAAAAGGAGGAAAAGCCATTTCATTAGTATTTAAAATAGTTTTTTAATAATAATTTATTTTAGATTTTTTCAAATATATTTTAATTATTTTCAAATATTGTAAATAACATAGTTTAATAATTTTATATATTTTATATTATCGATTAGTTTTATAATAAATTTAAATTTTAAGAAATGTTGTTTTTTTTTAATTCATTTTCAAAAAATGGCATCTCGTAGAAATACTAGTGTATTGTAGTACCATTTTGAATAAATTGATAGTATGAAAGCAAAGTGTAATGTGTGCAACCAGCAGATGAAGTATAGTTCAACAACCGCCAATTTAAAGAGTCATTTAAAAAGAAAGCATATTTCCATATATGCTTCGTTGCAAGAAACTGAGGCAGGAAGTTCACAGCAGACTCGTATTCCACAGTATATGAGTAATTCCGGAGAGGCTATACCAAGTTCTAGTGGTGCTCAACAACAACCTACAAGTGTGCGTCAAAGGGTATTGGAGACTTTCATGACTAAAAAAAATTAGCAGCGAACAGAAAAAAATGATTGACCACGATTTGATGGATATGTTCATTGATAGTTTCGATGCATTTTCATTAGTTGAAGAAAGAGCGTTTAAAAAGTTGATGCGGTGGTTACCAGGATATGTTCTTCCATCTAGGAAGACTGTTTCAGGATCCATGCTCGAGGAGCAATACAACAAGGCAGTTGAAAATACAGGAGCGGAAGTTTTAGCTGACGCACAAACTATTTGCATAACATTAGATGTTTGGACTTCTAAAGCCATTAAAGATATTTTAAAAATAAAACATTATGGATGTTTTGCACACACTATTAATTTAATAGTAAATGATGGCCTCAAATTGATTAACAGTGAGATCGATATAATAAAGAAAATTGTTAGCCACTTCCGGAGGACTGTCACTGCATGTGAAAAAATGCAGCAATATGGACACACACACAAAAATTGATTTAAATGTCGAAACAAGGTGGAACTCCACCTTTTACATGGAGAACGATTTGTCGAGGTTGAAGAGTCAATAAGGATGACAATGAGTGTTTTAGATGCAAATGTACCATCATTGACTTCTGAAATGTGGAAAATGTTGACACCACTATGCTTAATTTTAAAACCATTTGAAGATATTACCACCACTGTAAGTGGTGAAAATTACCTGACAGGAAGCCTGGTAATAGTGTTAGTAAGATGTTTGAATGAGTCCCATGAACTATTTTAAATAACCTAGTAGGAGCATCACTGCATCACTGCATCAATCCACTTCACTATGTACTGCTATAAAGGAAATTGATATATATATATATATATAATATATATATATATATATATATATATATATCGCTGATGATAGCTTGCCTATGAAATCTGCAGAAGGTATATTAAATTGTTCAAAGCAATGGTGGAGAAATCACCAGCATGTTTATCCAAATTTGGCGAAATTGTTTAAAAATCAATGTAATGTTGTAGCTACCTCCGTTCCTTGTGAAAGGATCTTTCAAAAGCAGACATGGTTATTATGGATAGAAGATCGAGACTACAAAATTTAAAGTCGAAAAATTAATGTATTTAAATGTAAATTTAGATCAAAATCGGTTTGATAAATTTAAAAATATTAAAATTTTAGTTTTGTTCTATAACAAATTATATAATTTATTTGAAATGTATTCTTAATGTTAAAATATATAACATATGTCAATATTTAAAAAAAAGGTACTTATGAAAATAATTTGTTTAATTTATAAGATTTCATAAAAACTTAAGTTAATCTTCATTTGATTTTTCAGGCTTTATAAAATATCTTGTCATATAAAAATCTTTTTAGTTAACAAGGTCATAAATAGAAAGATGAATAAAAAGATGAAAATAAATTATTGAGTTATATAAATTATTTTTCTATTATGTGAAATACGAGGTCTGTTCAAAAAGTACCCGGAATTTTCGTTTTTTCAAAAAAATATTTATTTATTCGTCTACATTAATGTGGTCCCCTTCAAAGTAGTCCCCCCCAGATATAATACACTTATGCCAGCGTTTTTTCCAATTTTCGAAGCACCCTTGATATTCACTTTTTGATATGTCCTTGAGCACTCTCAGCGATTTTCTTCAATCGAGGAAAACCGCCGTCCTTTCATGGGTCTCTTCAACTTTGGGAATAGGAAAAGTCACACGGAGCCATATCTGGTGAATTTTTTGCACTTTGCAACACTTATTTCATTTTTTACGCAAATTTAATACAAATTCTTTGACTTTTCAATTCTTCCATTGTAAAAATCGCCGAGCTCAGAAAACACGTCGAACCTTAGCGACTACCACAGACAAAGTAAACAGTGAATATAGCTGAAAATTTCATCATACTTTAGGGGCATGTATACCAACACAATAAAAAAAAATTTTGACAATCAGACACTCCAGACCCGCGAAATTTAATTATTAGTAATTCCGGGTACTTTTTGAACACACCTCGTATTGCTATTTTAATCATAAATTCGTTGTTTCAGTATACTATGTCCTTTTGCTTTAAAATTAAAAATAAACAATATGACGGGATACACAGTTCAACTTCTAAATCTTGTTATTGATCAAATGATTTGACATTTAACTGGGACGAACATAGATAAGGAACAAACTTCATTAAGTTTTGACGAAACAGTATTTTCAACTCATAGTTATTAACGTTGCCAGCGTTGAATTGTTAAAATCAACTATAGTTGAAAATTAACTAGTTTTTCAACTAGTTGATGAGAGCCCGTTAACCGTTTCGTTTCGTTGACGGAAAAAACGTCAACGACCCACCACTAGTGCCTAACAATGTTCGAGCATCCACAGGTAGGTCCTTGTGACCATGCTTAACCAAAATTTTTCATCATAAGAATCATAGAATCAGTTTGAGCTCTGTGGAGAGTCTAGAATCTAGACCAAAGAACATAGAGCAACGAATGCAAGAGTTTATGATGCGTTTCTATGGGCTATGATGACGGTTTGATGTCATAATAATTCGTAAAATACTATGAGGATAATTTTTGGACTATGTTTATGGAAAGTTATCACAATAAATTTAAAAGGTATTTTTGGGACGCAAATACTGCAGGTAAGTAGTAGATAGAGTTCTTTCCCTCGGACTGGAATAATATAGTAAAGTAAGGCAAGGCATATTATTTATAAGATACACGATCAATATGTTATTTATTGATAACATGTTATAATGGCATTTTGCCTTAAATATCAATATAATATAAAGAACAATATTTTAAATAACTTATTACTTTTACGAGTTTTTCCGTTTTATTCTTAGGGTCTTATAGTGTATTATAGCAATATTCGGCATTTGACAAATTAATAATATAACAATATTAAGGTGAGGCATATTCTTTATATTTATAAAAAACAAAATACATATTTTACATAATCATACTTATCCTAATTTATCCTTATTAAATTTTAATCTTTTATTTTTAGAATATTTGCTTTGTACAATCTTATATTGTTACAAAAATGGATGTTTTGTCAAGCACGATGACTGGCAATTTTTCTGGTGTTTCTAATTGTGCTTTAGAATATAGTAATATCGAAAACTCGTCAATTAGTGTTACAGACAAAATCCCTAAAGAAATTAAGCTATTTTCTTCAGATCTTCAATTTGAGGATTTATTCCATATTGAAGATGGTACAAATAAAAAAAAATATTATAAGGAAACATTTTTAGAGTGTTTTAAGAAAGCTGCAATATATCCTTGCGATTTGAACTTTCGCTATGCACGTGTAAATAAAAAAGTGCCCATATTAGAGCTTATTGTCCCAAGAATAGAAATCAAAAGGAGGAAGAGGATGTTAGAAATTGCATGATATTTAATGCTCACATTAATTTTGATCCTCATCAAAAAATGATTAAAGAAATTTTAATCATACCTGAAGGTATACTTGATCATGGTACAGAAACTAATCCAATTCTTAGGTGTAGGCAACTAAGAGAAAAAGATAGAGATGATTTTAAAAAAAACTTAAACATCAACAACCAGCAGCATATTGTCGCGAGCAGTTCAAAGATATGATAACAGAATTTCCTGAATCATATGAAAATTTCGGTAAAGTATACAATCTACCTTCACAAGTTTGCATGCGTCAGGCAAAGTATAAAGAAAAGAAGAAAAATGACTTCCATCCCGACGATAATATGGATCCTTATGATATTACGGGAATTGACAATACCACCGAAAAAGCAAATTTTATCTGACCTGTTAAAGATGATTCCGGTAGCAGTAAGTAATGAAGCATGTGATGTATTAAAAGGGTACTTGCAAAATAATGCAGATAGAGTACTGTATTTTGATGCGACAGATAGTTTAGTAAAAAAACTTACTCCTTTTGTAAGAGAATATTTTTATATTCAGGTGTAATGATAGTGCCCACAAATACAGATCGTTTTACATATCCATAGATAAATAATTTATTAAGTGAACATAATGTTAGAGCGATTGAAAGAGGTATTACAGATTGTATAGATGAATTAAGCAGTCATATGCCTTAAACATGTGGTTTGCGACCACAGCTATGCAAGCATTCATGCAATAATCCAAGGTTGCAATAAGACAAATTTGATTGATTATATTAATAAGTGCTATATGTTTTTGAATGATAATAGTTTTAAACTATTTACAGAAAACATAACACTGCATTTATGTTGCAGTCATTCCACAAAGAGACTGCCATATCATGCAAAAAAATTTGCAAATTGTAATCAGGAAATAATATCGTTATCTGTAAGCTCAATTATTTTCCTTTTAGGTGAAAGATGTAGAGATTTAAACCATGCTCGAAAAATGTTCACTCATATTGTGTGGATTTTAGGTAGCAAATATCATAATGTACTAATAGATTTAGCGATCAAGAAAATAAATCTATTAGAAAATAATGACTCAGCATCAAACAAGACAATCTTGACTGATACTGACGTTTCAGAAATAACAAATGATCGTGAACAATGTCAAGATCTTGTACGAAATAGTCTATTTTATAAAGATTTCCTTCATATTAAATGCAAAGCCGAAAAGATTATGCCGAAAGAAAGATTTACTAATCGTTTTTGCTTTCCAGGTTTCTTAAATTATGTAATGGACAGGTATATTCCAATTATACCTTTGTGATCAGGACTAATGCTAGATAATGACAGAAAAACATTTGTATTCAAATGCTGCTGTCGAATTATTTTTCAATACATTAAAGAACAATATCTGCCATGGTGATAAATATATGAAACAGTCACATTTCATGAATACAATTAAAAATTTGTTGACGCTTTATAATAATGATTTAATAAATAAACGCCCTGTAACACAGAAACTTAATCGTGAGAAGAGCAACGAAAGTCATATTAGAAAAAAAAAGAAGAAATGCAAGTCAGAAGAAGTTACCAAATTATAAAAAAATGAGAAGAAGCAACACAGTAAATAAAGTAACTGAAAAATTAAATGAGCACCATAACACCACGACAGTAGATATTAGAGATGCAAAGGAAATATGAAACAAAAATCTAATAATCCGATCAATTTTTACCTATGTAGGAAAAATGCTTTTCCTTTGCATAAATGCCTAGACTCAAACAACTCTGCTGACTCTAGTACAGAACTAAAAATAGGTTTGTGCTCTAACAATAATGTAGCTAAGGATTTTCATTTCTATATAAAACCCTTCATGTATAATAGGGATATATCGTATACTATAGGATTTTTTGGTAAATATTCCATTAAATTGAACAATTTTTTCACTTTGTATGTAAATGAGTGGTTAGATGACATAATCGTTGAATCTTACTGAGCATCAATTAATTATAATAGCAAAAAATTCTACATTTTAAGTGTTCATGATAATAATGATAACTTCATTATAAAATTATCATCAGGTTTAAAATATCTAGCACCAAATAATATTAATAACCATTGGCCCTTAGTTTTTATAGATACAGATAAAAAACAATTCAGTGTTAATTCTTGCATTAATGCTTTAAAGGACAATATTTAGTCAATTTAGAAAAAGCTGTTTAACTTACAAGAAAGATTCCAATAAATTCCAAGTTTTCATAAAAAAAATTCTCCTCAACAGATCAATAGTCATAGTTGGGATATTTTCACAATCAAAAATGTATACTGTTTAGTAAATAACACTGAATTAAGAAATTATATAGTAGTAAGTAAAATATAATTCATGGTATGAACATGAACTAAATTCAGAATTAACACTTATCAAATGCAAACATAATTATAATTTTACAACAATGTAAATAGAGCTGCTTCATCTTAATATTTGTTCGTCTAGAACAAGTGATTCCCAAGGTGGTCCTTATGTACCCTCAGGAACCCATGTCAACGAAAAGGGATCATGGATATCCACAATAGTGGATCTCACCACTCGACCTGTTAATATCTATTTTATTATTATTATGAAGTCAATTAATAAATGTCTTAATTTGGATTTGTATCTTTACTTCAAATGCTTGCATAAGCAGATTGACAAGTGGAAAAATTGAGTACACTAGAAATGGGTCTGAGAGATGACAACGAGTTCTGTAAAAAATATGTAAGTCTTCTCTAGTATAAATATAGTATATATTTGTATATCTGTATATGATCAAGTGTGTAATATTTATATATGCATAAACACACTTATCTTATCTGCGTAATTGTTTAAGCAACTCTTTATTATGGAAGTTGGTTACAGAACAGGGGAGGAACACATTGCAATTTGCACATTGCATTGTGTGTAAGCGACTACTGCTGAATGAGATGGCTATGCAATGTTCAAGGCGTTGCTTGAAGAACAATGTCCCTCTTTATGAGATGATTACCATGAAATTGTTTACTCGTAATTATACAAATTAAATAATAAATTCTTTTATATTTGAAATAGACGTTATGACACTCACTTATCACTGAGTAAGAAGACTCAAACTGGTTACAATTATGCTCGTCAGCGCTATGACATTAAATGACAACGGAAGAAATTAAATTCAAATCTATATTCTTTGATCATGGGATAAATTGACCAGCTGAGTTTGTTTTCATATTATTATATTTGCATTATTGCTATTGCATTTTTTTCATTGCAGGAACTCTGATCTTCAAAGTATGTGGTAAATGTGATTGTTGTTAAATGTTAAAGTTAAATGTGACCATATTGTGTTCTACCATAATATATCAATTGATTAGAAACAATTACAGTTTAAATAGGTTCAAGGTATGAAATCTTTTTCATCATTCATGTTCCTAATTATACAATTAGCTACATTTTTCTATTCCTGGTAGAATTTGAATTGTGGAAAACAGAGTTAGAACAAATGGAGTTAGCCCAATATGTTCAGTGTAATTCAGATTACAACTCGAAAAGTGACAAGACAAGAAGTAGATCAATTTATAGCAGGACTTTCAGATTATAAAATTATTATCAGTATTCAAAATTCAGCACATGAAGGAATTTTACCATTAAGTGCTTAAAATTACCATAAAAATGTTTGAAATATCAAGTGCAAAGCAGTGCTATCATAACCTACGCCTATCTAGATAATCATGATAAAATCAGTGTTGAGAAATGATTTGAGATAAATGAAAAAAATAGCTGTTACAAATTTTATATTACAAAAAACAGGCGTAGAACATAATGTTTCTTTTATGATCATAACGGCTACAGTGCTGGCTACTATTTAAAATGAATAAGGATATGTAGTGCAGTAAACGTAGAGGAAAAAAGGGTATGACCTCTGAATTATTTTACTGTGCTCCGAAAATGTAAAACCTCGACACTAGATGGCTTAAATACAACAATTAAATCTTGAACGAAATAAAAAACTAATATTTAATAGATAACGCCCTTTAATATTTAAACTTAATATTTTTCCTAAACACTTTATGTAATACCGATTTTTATTGACATTATTTTGTTCATTACATGATTTTCGTTGAAATGTATATTTTAGAAGATATTTGCAAAAAAAAACGAAGAAAAACGCCAAAAATATTCGAATCTTCAGTGGTAACTTGAAAAGTATTAGTTTTTTTTGAAAAACTATAAAAGATTTTTTTTTTAATTTTTTCTTATAATTAGTTCTTCTATCGATTTCCGACGTTATTTTAAAAAAATGTAATTACACAATTTAGGAGTGTCATCCCCACGGGGGGTGTGATGGCGCAACCCGAATTGTTTTCACTTTTGAACTTGAGGGTAAGATGAACCTAATTCCAAATTTCATTCAATCCCGGAGCACAGGAAAAAATTCAGACCTAAAACGCTCCGTTTACTGCGAGATGGAACTCATGTTACAAATTCTTATAGATTCTATATACATGAGCGCCTTACGAAAGCTGGCATGATAACAATATAGAAATGGCTCTTCGAAACACTTAATTAATTTCGAAAACAAGAAGTCTGTTAAATATTATCTCAAGGTTTTAAAGAATGATAAATTGTATGTCGCTGAAACATTCAAGAGCAATATGCTAACATATTCTGCAATATATTTTACAAGTTTAATAACAATTACAATATTGGATTTGAACAGCCTTTTATAGAACTGAATTTTAAACACTTTGCTATTACAGAAGTGATCAATCGAGGTTGTTGTGAAGCATGAAGTGCGAAGCAAATAGTGTAAATCCAATGTACCATGATGTGATTCCAAATACCTATACAAGTCTTGTTTATTTTAACGCTAAATCATTTTTTTGTTATATAATTATGTGTACCATAAGTGTTTATCATTTTTGTGTTTTGTTTTGGTTATTAGTTTGGTAAGTTACTCCATTATATTTATTTTTTTTATCTCTAAATATTTTAGCAATATATTTCGTGTTATAAATCTTTCTCAGTTATTGTCCATATAACTTTTAGCATGGATTATCATAATTGTTTTAGAAATATGTTATTTATACCATGCAATTTTTTTAAATGTAGCAGAACTGAAGATGAGTTAAACCAAGGCTCGGAAAGTATGCTATTTTAGGAAATATCGAGATATTTTAAATACGGACAATATTTCCTTCCTGGAAATAATGAATCAACTGTTGATACTGCACAACAAAAGTTAGTTTCGTTTAGAAAAATAATATGATATATGACAAATAGATATATGGAATTTGTTTATAAAAATGTAAAATAGCTCATAAAGACATTGAAGCCAAAACACATGAAATTGAAAGAAAAGTGGTGCATGTACATGAGGAAGACATTCCTTGTTCCAAATTTAAAAGTCGTAGATATAAAAAAAATATAAATCAATATCAACTGAGTTTACATGGTACAAGCAACGACAAGAAAAGCATACTTAATAAATATGGATCTAAAACTAGAGCATTACATTGAAACTAAGTTAAGTATATGGGACTAAAAAATATAAATTAAGTATTTTCGTTTCTGATATAGAAATATAAACTTAGCCAATTACAAAATGCGCAGTCTCTTGTATGTTCAAAAATAAATCTTATGCGACGTTAAGTATGTACCTATAGGTTTAATATAATAGCAAATATAAAAAATGAAAGTAAAATCATAAGAAACATGTTTTACTTTGTCATGATTGCGATAGTATGTGCTATTAGTAAACATAATTATAATATTATTGAATTGATTTTTATAATTTTACATTCATTTCAAAGTTACTACATTGAAACATATGTATGTATTGTAAAAATATATTCGAGTGTTTGTAGTTCTCTAATTGGAAGTGTTAATGAAAAACAAAGAAAATATTATATCTTACAAGTTTAACCTACAAGATACGTGTGTTGATCATTGAATATTTAAAATTAGTTAAATATAATTTATTGCATTAAATATTAATTATTCTTCAAAAATTTCTTGATATTTGCAACTATCAACACAAATTCTTAATATCGATTTCGAGTACGAATCGATTTTTTTCTATATTAGTTTTCTTCATATGATATCCAGGCTGCATGACATGTTTCAATTTTCTTCTAAATAAATTTAACAAATTTGGTTATATATATATATTATATACATTAATAATTTGGTAAAGATTGGGAAGATCTCTTACCAGAGTTCAGTTAAGTCAGGTGAAGGTCCAAAAATTTTATAATCATACTTGAATTGGACAAATCTATCTTGACGACTTTGATTAATTTATACAAGTATTGAAATATCTTTGTTTGCCAATAGATTATAGCATTTGATTCTTGGTTAAGATTTGCGTATAAAATTCAAACAATCCTCTCGAATGAAACCTTTGAGCAAATATTATTTATTGTGATGTCACTTCCTTCCTTCGACTAAACTAAGGCCAATTATACCATTTGATCCATGGTTAAGAAATCCTCACAATTAAAACTATGTGTTGATTAATTATGTAAATGGTGATAAAAAGCCTTCAAGCTAATACTATTTATTGTGGTGGCACCTTTTCCAAATACCTCAAAATTATTATATGTGCCACAATGCCTTCTGCAGCTGAACTATGGATATCATTTTATTTAACATATGATTTGATCTCAGAAGAAAAATAATCTAGTAGACAAATAGATCCAAAATTAAACAAAAAAAAACTGTTGAAGTATAAAGTATTCATACTTTGGATCCGGCTCAAATTTGATATCTGGTTAATATAATAAATCTGAGGCAGTTTCTTGTATTTGGTCGAAAATACTTTGACTAGTTCACAATCATAAAGATAAAACCATGAATGTTTTTTGACTGGGTTGGAACTAAACAAAAGAGATGTTTCAAATAGTTTGGCACAAT
>NW_020539033.1:0-19730 GCF_003426905.1 Ctenocephalides felis
AAAATGTGCTTGATATAATTTTCAAATTATCTAAGTATAGTACAATACAAAATACTTATTTGACGGTTCAGTATAATTATAAATGTCACAAGTGTCCAACTTCATAAAAGATAAAAATAGACTAATGTCACTTTCAAAATGAACGGCTCAATTATGATAACAAGCTTGTGCTCTTTTGGTAAAAAATTAAAACTTTCCCAACAATGCAATGTATTTACAAAAATTACAAACATTTTTATTCCTATTGCAGAAGATCTAAAACATCGTGGATTCAAAATGGTAGATCGCAAATTAGGATTAACAGTAGTTCAATGTTCATCAGCAATTTTAAAAGAACTGGCCGATATCACGCTTTATCATTGGCATTGCAATGAAGGTATAATAATTAATAAGATACTAAAAAACACAAACAAAACTTGTTTATTGTCATTTTTCGCCAAAGCAGCATATTATAACAGCAAATCATGAAAAATATTATTATATAAAATGGATTTCAGAAATCTGAGATGTAGTGACAATCTCCATATAATAAAATTTTTTTGGATATAAGATATGCCAAAAATTTCAGAAAATTGCAATTAACCTTTGTTTAATATTATGTTTTTATTACAGCATCATTTTCCCGAAGAGGTCGATCAGTTACGTCAAACAATTGCGGAAGGAATGTTTGCCAATGAAAATAAAGAATGGTATAGCGGATATTATGAAGCAGCCACCAAAAACGCAGTAGCCATGGTAAACATAGACACTTTTATACACTTTATGTATAATAAATAATTAAATTGTGATGTAATATTAATTTATAGGTCCGAGAAGCTTTATCGAATAAGACTCTTGCTCTAAATACCTGGACAGATTTAGAGCTTTCGTTGAGACTTCTGATGAATCTTCATTTTTCGATCGGATGGTAGATCTAGTTGCACCTCGTGAACCTCTAGCAGTCTTTTGTCATGGTGATTGCTGGACCAACAACATCATGTTTAAGTGTTCGGATGCTGGAAATATTCTGGAGGTACAAAGAAAGCGGTTAACTTTTTGTTTTTTAATTAAATGGATTATTTTTATAGATATGTCTACTCGATTTTCAAATGGTACGCTACGGATCTCTGGCTTTGGATTTAGCAAATTTACTCTACATCTGCACATCAAGTACACTACGGTCTAAGCATCTACAGAATCTTTTGAGAGAATATCACAATGAATTGTTCAGTACTTTGTCAGAAATGGGACCATTGAGCGATTTATTGCAGGATAGTGATGCTCTTTGGAATGCGTAAGTATTTTTAAACAATATTTACATCTAGAACACATTTTTTCTTAAAATCATCAAGCTGATCGTAGATAATAGATTATAATCATCATTATCACAATTACAATAAGAATTTTATTATCACAATTAAGTCAAATTGGAACTTGCATTTATTCTAGTCAGCTAATTGAAACAAATTGTTCTATAACTGAAGAAATCTTCTACGAAGTTTTATTTGAAGGAATCCATTAATTATGACCATCTCTTATCCTTTGACCAGATTTTTTTAATTCAAATATTATGGCAACTACTTCGTCTACCAAATCGCAAATTATCATTGAAAATCTATTCCCAACACATAATTCATATGTTTTCTCTTTATCATTGGAATTCATAATCGTTTTCTCTTCATCTAATAGCTTACAAGAAGAATTTCACCGTTGTGGTCTTTTCGGGCTTGGCCTGGCTTTGGACATGCTCCCAATAATGACTTGTGACAGTGATGATGCTCCAGATCTCTATATCTCAGATGAAGAAGCCCAATATGATCCCATCGTACCTGTCAGTGCTAATTCACATTGCAGAGAAAAAATGGCTGAACTTGTAGTTGAACTTGTTAATAACAATGTTTTATAAACTCATATGTTAGAAGACATAAATTATTTTAAGATAAGATTTTTCAAATGCATTCTGTAACCATGGTAATTAGACAATATTAAATTACTCTCTAAGAAAATACTACTTGAATAGTGAACATAAAAGGAGTATATATATACTGGCAGTCAATTATAATTATCTATGAAAATTGGTATATATACAGGGTGGCTGATATGTAATGCAACAAAGTAAAGCGCTTTATTTTTTTCATTATTTTTTAATTCTATTGTTCAGATGCAAAAATGTCGAAAATAACATCAAATTTTAGAATCAGTTTAGATATTAAATTTGTTCTAATTGGCCGCCTTTGGCACGAATTGCGAATTTCAAACGGCCGACAAACAGCCATCACACGCTGCACGAAAGTGGCTCTGCGGTTCTTTGACTCATTCCTGGCGATTCGCCTTCTTGAGATGATCGACTCTTTGGTATTTTTTAGTGCGAATCTCACTCTCCAAAGTCCAACGAATTGTGAATCGGAGAATTTGATAACCATTGGGCCGTCGAAATGAACATCTTTTTTAAGCAGTTCTGTTGGAATGTCCATGGTCTGCGGCCGAAATGTTTGTCCATTTTCTTACCACTGCGGCGTGGATTCCGACCAATTCTTGCCTTCACTTTTCGGATCATTTCTAGTGCTGTTAGCGTTCACTTTTTGGACGCGACGCAACACTGCCAGTATCACGGTTAGGAAAACAAGAAACAAAAAAACTAGAAAAAAGAAATAAAAAAAAATATTTGCATTTAATTGCTGGAGGGCTCAAACGAATAGCCACTTGTGGTTTTCCAGCCAAATATAAAACAATCACACTATCACGCTTTAATTCGATCACGATTTATTTCTGAATGCAATAGATCAAAATGCTTTTGTAGGCTTGTAAACAACAAAATGAACTATCACTGGAATAAATCTGTCAGCTATCTGACGAATGGTTTAGAAATAATAGCAGTCTGAAGTTGGTTGTAAAACATATCAGCCACCCTGTATATATATTAGGGTGGTCCTTAATATGGACGTTTTCAAATTTTCTTACTCCCAGGGCTCAAATGCTTCCAAATTGATGAAAAAAATCTCCTATAAGTTTTAGCTCTTAATATTGTCTTTTAGATAGTGCGCAATTCAATCAAAGTTTTGGATAGCATGGGGAAATTTTCAAAAATTTTAAAAATGTTTTTTAGATATAACTTAGCGAACAAAGGAATCACTGTTTGACGCTCTTCAAAATCAATTATAAAGAAAACCTGTGTTGTAGAGCGTCGAATCAATAAGAGATGTCACGAATTGTCGCTAAGTTATACATAAAAAACATTTTTAAAATTTTCGGATTTTTTTACATGCTATTTCCATACGAACCATTAATTGAAATGAGCACTATCTAAAAGTTAATATTAAGAGCTAAAACTTTTAGAGATTTTTTTTTATCAATTTGGAAGCATTTAAGCCTCTGGGAGCAATTAAATTCGAAAATATCCATATTAAGGACCACCCTAATATCTATATATATCTTTATAAAATAGTTTTGAAAATTTAAATCTTGAATTAAAAATTAAATATTCAATAAACTCAATTCCATTTCATGGAACTATTTCTGCATATAATGTATAAATTATATAAATAAAGAATATATATTTATTTCATTTAGTAAAATATTTGTTTTAATTCTTTTCAAATCACTACAGAAAAACTTAGTACATAAGCTTTCTTTCAGAGATCAGAAAGTAATTTCTTAGATTTACATTTATGATAATGTTATGATAAAATGATAAAATACTTTAGTACGTTATATATTGGTCATTCTGGTTGAAAACTTTTTGTCATTTTTTAGTAGCAACATAATTCCACGCCAACAAAAATTTTAGTCTTTGTTGATAAGACAACTATTAGAAGTGGTTTTTGACCCTTTTTATCCATTCATATAATATTTTCATTTCTCAGTCAGACAGGGATGCCTGGTATAAGTGATTATGAAACAATTTTCATATTTCATATATACATATCATTTATGCTTCCTTCATTATACATTAACAAGCCAATATCCTATCTGTTCAATATTTTTCGTCTACATTTTTTTTTTATTATGTTTCTTTTAAAGTTATTGTCATCACTGGTCATCTTAATATCAATTGGCAGTTCATTATATATTTTACTTGCATTACTTATATATTTTAATCTCTTCTTTTTTAAGATATTAATTCTAAAAAAAAATCGGAGCGGCCGAAACAAGTAGTATTCTGATGGTGCCAATAAGTATGAAGAATGTGCAGAGCAGTGTTTCCCAACGTTGGGCGCACGCCCTGGGGGGCAATTTGAAAATTTTGGTGATTTGAATGTAATGTAGTTAGCATCGGTAAAACATTTAACAAAAAAATGCTTTTCAGATTTAACTACAATGTCCCGGTTTGACAGGGACAATCCTAGTATTCAACCTTGCTTCCTTGAATTTTTTCTCATTACTTTATAATAAAATTATAATACAACTACCCATTATAATTGAAAAATGATATATGCAATACACTGCTTATATAAAACGATACGTTTTAAAAGAGAATGTTGCGGAAGGCAAAAACTCTTAGAGTTCAAATAGCCCTTCACTAAAAAAAATAAACTTCTATATTCAAATGTATGAAAATTACCAAAAAATTAGGTAAATCAAGTATCTGACTGCTTGGCACAAGTGCTTTAGGTTAGGTTAGGTTTAGTTCATAAGGTTTTTATCCAATTTGTATGGGGCGGGACCAGAAAAAGGTTGAGAATGACTGGTGTAGAGTGTGCCATTGTATCCCATACAAGGATGAAAAGCTTTTGGTTGAGTTACCAAACTTGTGTGAGGTCTCGTGGTATTTCGCCAAACGGGTTTTATACCGTTTATTTTTATAACCGTTGATGGTTATATTTTATTCTGTTGGCGTGCATCAGGTTGACCAGCTGATGATAAAGACTTCTGCTATAAGATAAAAAACCATTCCTGTATCAGCCTTGGAAATGGTTTGAGCCGGTTTATGTATTTTTTCAACTATTGTTTCTTGCATTTGACTTTATTGTAAATAACTTTATCGGATCTTCAACCTGATGTAGTGCATCTTTGACATCAAAATTGCAGAATGCATTTCAACGAACAAGTTTAGGCATGTCGTACTGTCAACAATACCTTCTCCATACATAACTGTTCATTTCTACAATTGACAGCAATTTCTGAAATTAAAGGTCAAAAAATAAAATTATTTACCCAACAACCTGCGTGTTAGATACGTGTATGTACTATGAATGAAAAAAAAATTGAAGTGATATTTGGCAACGTCAGAAAATAAAATGGTAACGTTGTTTGCCGAGGCAAATTTCTGTAATTTCTCATAACGTAATTTAAAATTTAGAAATTAGAGGTTTTTGAATTTTTCTGAAAATCTTGAAAAATTAGAATTTTGAAAACATTGCCTTTTTGAAAATTTTGGACATTTTTGAAAATACTGATATTTCTAAATCTTCGAATTTTTTTGAATTCTTGGAACAGATTTTTAAAATTTTTTATCTGGAAATTTGATATTTGATCTATACTGTCGAGATTTTTTGATTTAAGTTAGAAAGTGTAGAATACAAAATGTATATAGCCGATCATATATCATGTTTCATTTATATGCGCAATATTTCTTGGTTAATAATAATAGAACTTCCCGACAGTGTGAATTAATTAATAAGAAATTGAAATATTAGTTTGTGAGTGATTTAGGTTACTGTAGACTGTGTCATAATGAGAAAAACTTTTGCAGATTATTAAAATTTAAATTTTGTACAATTATTTTTATTACACATTATTAACTTCCCGTAGGGTATGTTATAGTAATCGCAAAAAAATCGAAAATAAATTTTTTTATATATCTTTGCGTTTCAAAGGTTTCTGAATATTTTGGCATACCTTAGAAAAAATGGATGTGCGCGTGTGTTTTTTTTTGTATAGTGAAGGAAATGCCTTTATGCATCCCAGACTGGTGTTTTGTCTGGGTATGTCGGACTCAATACCGCCCTGGTATAATATCGACTAAAACCTCCGCTTTGCCCTTGCCTCTGGTCCCCATGGAAACCGCCGTTAGGCATTACTTCGTGGGGGAAGGATCTAGAATGTTATAATTCTTAACGTGCTATGATGAATATTATATTTCTTAAACTTATACTCATCTTTTAAATCGGCGAAGTCCCATTCGCCTTTCTTTCTCTTCCATAGAACGGAGGTCAATTAGCACCTCTCTCGCAAATCTGTCTATGGCGTTCCAAGCAGCTTCACTTGTCAGCACTACTTCAACAAAATTACCTGGGGTAATGCTTTGTCTCAGTGTCTCTTCCACATCGTCCCGTAGAGCACCAAATCGCGGGCACACGAAGAACACATGCTCAGCATCTTCGATTTCGCCCAAACAATATAGACAATCCGGCGAGCTATCGTGCTTGAAGCGATGTAGGTAGGCTCGAAAACAGCCGTGCCCAGATAGCATTTGCGTAGTATAATAATTTACTTCTCCATGCATGCGACTTAGCCAGACTTTGATGTTTGGAATGAGACAATGCATCCATCTGTGCGACATCCCACAGTTGCCGCCATCGGTCAATGCTGTTCTGCCGTTCTTCTAATCTCAACTTTTCAGGACTCAGTTGTTGAAGTCTTCCATGATAAATTGTCCGTCTTTCCTCTGCTAAGACTAAGCGAGGCAGAGTTCTTGAAATGACGCACACTGTTTCCCCGAATTGTGCTAAATGCGCAAGCAATTCTTAAAGCACTCAAACGATGTATAGGTCCTGCCATTCTCCTTGATTTTAGAGTTTTGAGAGCATCAGCCTATATGGAGATACCATATATCATCACTGAAGTAACCACTGACGATAGTAATATCCGTCTGGTTTGTTTAAGGCTACCAACATTAGGCATCAGGCGAGTAAGTCTCGTCCTAACTATTGACGCCTTAGCACTAACGTGTTCCACCTGTTGATTGAAATTCAACCGAGCATCAAGCATTACACCAAGGTAACAAATGTGAGGTTTTGACGTGATCTCTAGATTTCCTATCTTCAGCTTGATGGTCTCTATTGTTTTTCTACTTGTGATAAGAACAGCTTCACTTTTTTTGTTGTGCTGATTGGAGGTTCATTGTTCCCATCCAGCAATTAATTTTTCTAAATGTTATACCAAATAGACTTACGATCTCATCAATTTGTTTGGTGACAACTACTAGGGCAACATCGTTTGCATATGCTACTAGTTTCAACCATTCTGGAATCTCAAGTCTCAAAAGGCCATCATACAAAATATTCATATATAGAATTGAATTCTGTCAATAAAGTAGCTTGCGACTATTTTGCAGAGGTATACTGACACGTTCTTGTCGCGGAGTGCATTCATAATGCAATTCCAGTTTGCAGAATTGAAAGCATTTTTCATATCCAATGTAGCTACAAAACAGTACTTCTTCCTAACCCTCTTCCATCTGGTTCCAGCAATTGCTTTCTTGGCGGTATTAACTACCCGTTTATAGCATCGATAGTTGATCGCCCTTTGCGAAAACCATACTGATTGTCTAGGATTGCTAGGATTGGGTCAACTACTGCATATATTCTTTGGTGAATTATTCTTTCAAGAATATTACAATCTAATAAGGCCTTCTCCATGGGTTTTTCTCGACTTCATCCAAAGTTCTTTCCAGCACCTAACTTTGCTATTTTTGATAACTTTATTTAGTTGCTGACGTGCTTATTTGTATTCCACTACCAGTTGTGCAGAATTTGTAAGATTATATCCTCGCTGAGATATCCTTCTTTTCGTTTGGCACTCTTTACGAAGAGAACTGTTTTTTTCAGTCCACCAGTGCACAGATTGTCTTTGATTTATGCCATGCTTACGAGTCATACTGATATCACAGGCTTCGGTTATTCTCTCCACCAGCTCTCTAGTATGCTCATCTGCGTATTCTGAAATTATAGGTTTGCAATTTAAGGCAACTCTCAATGCGCTTTCATCAAAAGATTTTATTTTTCACCTAATGGCTTTAGATATCTTCACATGTCTTCTAATGTTTCTATTCGTTGATATTTCCCAGGTGATTGCACTGTGGTCACTAGTAGTGTAGATATCTAATACCTCCCAATCGCAATTTTCTCTGACGAGGCTATTGCTAACAAAAGTAAGGTCTATTATTGAGCTTGCGCCGCCCTTGACAAAGGTTGGCTTATCACCGCTATTTAGTAAAACAACATCAAGTGCATTAAAGGCCTCTAAAGGTGCTTCACCTCTTGCATTAGTTTTCCTACTTTTTGTAGAATTTATGTTAAAAGTTTATGTGAATAATAATACAACCGTTTTATGCAGAAGGATAAAAACAGACTGACTGATTATATATTCTTTAACCAATCACATTCATTACAAACATTATTAACAACCACTTGTTTTTCATAAACAAAAGACAAACATAAATACATAACATAGTAGACACAAGCGTTTAG
The DNA here is from genome assembly GCF_003426905.1 of Ctenocephalides felis. Lineage (NCBI taxonomy): Eukaryota > Metazoa > Arthropoda > Insecta > Siphonaptera > Pulicidae > Ctenocephalides > Ctenocephalides felis. The sequence continues at coordinate 8,391 of NW_020539033.1, forward strand.
TATCAAACTTCAACACCCCCACTATACTAAACAACTTGTGTACTCATACCTAACAACTTTAAAAACTTCATATGTTTATGTACACTTAAGCTCTTCGTGAATATATCAGCAGGCATATCATTTGTCTGCATATACTTTAGATCGATCACACCATCTGCAATTGCTTCCCTGATGAAATGATGTCTCACATCAATGTGTTTTGATCTTTTGTGGAAAACTGGATTGTATGAGAGTTTTTGTGCTGACTTGTTATCATTTGTAAATACGTACACTCTCATCTACATCCGTTAACTCCATAACAAATTTTTTAAGTATATCGCTTCTTTGGAAGCATCTGATATTGCCATGTACTCGGCTTCTGTACTTGACAATGCTACAGTTTCTGTTTAAATAAAATCTTTTCTTACTGTTTCAGTTGCGTAAAAGTGTCTATTCCGAAGAATATCCTATTGTGACGGATTAAAAATGGGTTGATGCCCCCCTTTCTTAGGGTATATGCAACGACTTCCATTATTACATCTAGCGTTGCATCCCCAACGAAAGGGTTACACCAACTCCTTAACCCGACTTCTATAACCACCCTGTAATTACCTGTGGAAAAGCCAACTAACTACGCGAATGAAACAGAATGTACTTTTAACTTATTTAATTATTACTAATTATTACAGGTGTCACGGCATGACAATACCTACGTACTGTCATGCCCTTTGCCTAAAACCTAACGTACTCATAAATCTTTATTAATTACTAACGTAAAACGGTATCAACGGAGTAACGATAACGGAACGGAGGACGGAGGACGGAGGACGGAGGGAATAGCTTTTAAAACAATAATACATCTGACCTTTGCTGGAACGGGTTCTCCTCTCCTGGCACAACACACACACCACTATACACAACGCGGGTCCAGCGCCTGGCGCTTGGACCCACTGACCTCTTCAGAGGATGATACAATTCTTAATGCTATTTTTCAACCCCAGACTGGACCTTATATTGGCATCCCTATTGGGCGTGGTGGGAGAGCGTCATTGCACTGGTGGTTATGCAACCCTTTTGACGACAATACCGATTGTCGTTACACGCCCCCCTGTCACAGTAGAGTCGGCCTCGGCTCTTAAATTCAAAGTTGAAATTATTGCCCTCTCCTGGTTTTTTCCGGGTTGTTCCGGTGTTTTCGTAGGGTCCTGTTTTGCCCTTTGGTCCTCGTCTTTGGGTTGGCTAGGTAACTGAGTTTGCTTCAATGCTTCAAGTGTGAGCCTTGGCTACTGGACGATGATTGTAGTTATGGTTGTGTGCTGGCCATCGTTCAGGTGTTGTGGTTCCGGTCAGATATTCCTAGAATCCTGGTAAGCTATTCCCCCTTTGATTACAAACTCAAACACGTAGCAGCTAGTAAACATAAACTTACATATACACAAGTCTGATAAAAAAAATACATCAACATCATTAATACAAACAAAAACGAAAACAAAATCCTTCAGTAACACAAAAATTACAATACAAAATAAGTCCGTTTGCTTAAGACTATCTTAACCTATTTCGTTCTCAAAGAAACCGTGTTGGGAAAAACTGTACTCAGCAAATTCAGAAAAAAAAGGAAAAACAAGACTAGACTCAGAAAAAAAGTAGTTATATAACACAGACTAACAAAAGACAAAACTTAATAAAAAAATATTCGAAGTACAATCGTTTTTCGTACACGTTTCCTTGAAACACAATCTTATCCTATGTGCGTGTGCTGTCACCTATTTTCTTGGTTGTAGTATTAGAATTAATGGAATAACCGTAGCCCGAATTATAAATCAGTTCGCCAGAAATCATGAACCCGATGATATGGACAATCTTTTACTGTGTAACGCGCGGAAAAACTTTGACAAGAAAAAAAAAACGAAACTAATATGACAATAAACAAGAAACAAAAATACTCCTCAATTTACAAAATACAATTATTTAAATAACTAGATTACTTTTACGGACGCGACGTTTACCGTAATTCAGCCTCTACTGGTGTGATTGCCCCCAAATACAAGACCACATATGGGGGCTAGGATCTAGTTTTCCTTCATTGCTCCCCCCGCAGAGCCCCATACCAATAATATATCTCTAGACCGACCGTCTATGCCCACCCAAAAACAAATGGCACTTACACTTAACACCTATGTAAGCGTGACACACCTGGGGTTCCTCAGCCCGGCACAAAAGTACCCCAAATTGCCTCCTTGACGGAGATGGCGTGCTGCGACCTATGTCGCCATCCCGGTCTTCGCTGAAGGTACCTTCACAAACATATTCCATAATAATCCATATACATAATAATTCACATAATAATTCGACGGCTGCGGGGTTGATTAAGGGCGGTTTCCCCGATTGAAACCGTACGCGTCCATCGATTCGGACATCTCAATGGTCCTCGCTCGTGGACTACTGGGCCCAGCTTTCAACTCATATATATAACCATAAAACAAAAACGTAAATCCGATATGGCGTCCCGATATAAGCCTGCAACTTATATTATACTATCTATATGTCGACCAACTATTCTCCACAAACGAAAATCCCATATAACTTCTTAAATGTCTTCATAACTCTAACACTTAATTTTACGACTTATCTAAGGGGGGGGGTCTTAAAATTAAACCTATTACACTAATTATATTTAATTATTTACATATGTACATCTATATACAAGTACCTATATATATATAAAAAAAAAAACGAAAATAGAAGTGAGGGAAATATTTTTAGTGACTTGGTTCGCGACCAAAATATTTTTTTATTCTGCTAACGTGGACCGTGTCGTATTTGTAATTATTTCTAACTTTCCGCTCGATCTTATAATTGAGGTCTGAAAACTTATAAACTTTTTTATAAGGCCCGTGCCATGGATGTTGTGGTTAGTCTGATTGGCCTTATCTACGAACTTCGGTGTTCCCTAACACCTACTGGCCTACTATAAAATTTGGCATTTTTGTTGAGCTCTTACGATATTTCGTAGTACTCGTTCGCGAGTCGAGTCTAACTGGTTTACCGCGAGTGCCCTATCGCATGCCTCGGCCCTCCACGACTTAGCGCTACGTCGCTCGGCAGCCGGGCTGTCTACGGGCTATTCTTATAAAAAAAATAAAGAAAAGAAAAAAAAATGAAAATAAATAATTAAAGAAAAAGATGGTAAAGGCTACGACACGATCCTTTGATTTACATATTTGTTTATACAAACAAACCTATTCATTTAAGTATAATTAACCCTGATTCCAAATATCAACTTCACCCTATCTGGAAATACCCATTCTTCCTTCTTTCGATTATTCCTTCATTATTCATCATTATTTTTATTTGCCATATCGGATCCCTTAATCTGGATTGGGCGGTCAAAAACACGAGCCAATAACTATTGACGAGACAGGATTAAAGTATTTTCAATCAAAATAAAATCGTAATATGTCCATATAAAAGGGCGTCACGAATTAAACAAACGCCGACGGTATAGACGCGGTAATACACTACAAAACGTTTGTTTGGTTTGATTTACGGGTAACTTATCAGTGAGCAAATCATACGACGAAAATAATACATAAACGATTTGGGGCACCTTAACATATTCAACATTTCAACTAACAATTGCCCTCAATACTCTCATCACACCTTGTTCCACGCCTTGTAACATAGGCCATAACTCTATCCGTAAACCAAACCAAACTTTCTCGCGACGCACGGCAAAACAAACACAACGACAAATATAATCATATAGAAAAAAAAAAACGAAATTCTAGTATATTAAAATGGCGAACAAAGCGGATAATGCAATAATGAAAAGTAGGATAAAAAAAGTAAAAGTAACGAAGTTACGCGTATGATATAAATTAATTTATTAAGAAATAGTAAAATATTAAAATAGTAAAATGCAACATAAACTTAGTATAAAAAAAAGAAATTAGTATGATCAACGAAAGAATATAGTTCTTAAAAGCGAAAAAAACGAGAGCGAAAAAAAAAATGCCTTTAGCCGTTCACGTATCATTCCGAACAATACATGAACGTTCATCTAATTGCCGAACTACAAATACGTATATTGCAAATCCGGGTTCTACCTTTGCAATTGTCTCTGTGTTCGTAGAAATACGACTTTTTCGAAGGGAATGTCACCTGCCCACCCGCTCTATTTAACCAAGGTTTTCTAGGCCTTTGGTTTCCAAGCCACATAATCGTCGGTCGAACTGATCGCCTTAGCTGCCATTATGAATTATGGTGAAAAGTCGTATTCTATTATCAATTAATAATAAGATCAATTAGATGAAGCCACGAATTGAGCACTAAGCAATGACGTTCCGGCGGGAATGAGAACGCCATTAATACGCGTAAGAGAAAAACGAAAGAGAAAAAAAAAATAGAAAAGTACAATATTAAAATCGATAAAACTAATTCATTATTGCATCACCCTACTGAAACAACACGAAAATACACGACATTAAAATATTAAAAAAACGAATAAAAACATACTAATACTACAAACCAATTACATAATACCGGTTGTGTAATACAACCCCCAGCTGGTCAGATACAATTAGCATGTCTATGATGTAACGATTAAGGGAAAAGAAAAGTTACAATAAACTCGAAAATAACATTAACATCTTGGTTCGCACTTTCTGCCTGCTAATACATTTTTTTTAAAAACTCTTTGCGTTCTCTACGCAATTTTTTTCCACATACGCGGCCTTTGCGCCCCTTGTTACCGCGCGTTTCCTCCTCGAAAATTCACTTCATTTTCAGATCATAGACATGCTAGCTACTATTCCCCCTCCGTGAACAACAATAAAAACAAACATACTCCATTTTAAAAATATTTGCTAACTCTTTGGTTAATTCTCGACGATACAAAACTCAATTAATTTTACTTTCAATGATAAAAAAAAAAACTTATGCCAATGTTGCATTATAAAACCCATATTTAAATTATATAAAACAAAACTAATCCTAATTATCCTAAACCTATCAAAATCCTAACTAAAATGTTACTAACTTATTAAGAAAGTACAAATAACAAGAGAAAAAAAATCAATCTTTACTAGCCTAATAACTTATGTAATATTTTAAATAATCCTATACCTAATAAAATCTTAACTAAAAATATGAAATATTGTTGTTAACTTATTGAGAAATACAAACTAAAAAAAATAATAAAACGTCTCAATATTACTGGCATAATAAATTATGTATCATACCTATCATGTTCTAATCTAAGTAATTCTGTCTCATTCGCGAATCATCTCGAAAAAAATATGTAATTACAGGGCTCATCAAACTTCGCGAACGAGATTAACGAAACACAAACAAAAGGACAATCAATAAAAAATAAATAAAAACAACTCAATACTATTTGCGGTTATCTGTACTTTTTAATTATAATTATATTATTTAGTATAAAAAAAAGAATATACGAAAAGTGAAAGTTTTTTTTTTTTGAATATGGATTATTTCAAGTATGCGACTGGCGCCGCAGACTGTGCAAAAAAAACTTAACGGTTCTGTCGCGTTGCGTACGCCACTACGGCACCCCGTCGATAGGGTCAAAAATTGTCAAGTGCTGAGGCATAACAGAGACGTTGGGATTGTCAAAAAACACAATATATTTAAGATCTGTATATAAACATATCAATGAAAAAAATACTAGGATTACTGAAACATAATATTTGCCTATTAACTGATTTCGAAGACAGAAAAAAAAACGATTTGTGTGTGGCATTAGGTCAAGTGTTTTACGAACTTGAGTTTTACGAAGAAAATGCAATATATTTTTCTGGCAATGTGTTTCAAATCTTTCGAACTGGACTATCAAAACAAAATACTTGAATACGACGATTTATAAGTGGCTTTACAGAAATTGAAATTGATATGAATGTTTGACCGAGTTTTTTTTTATATATATACCCAGGGGAAACAAAATGGAACGAACGCAACAATTAAAATAAATCCAAATTTAAAATAAAATTAACTACATTTTTTGTAATATTATATTCAAAGAAAAGAAAAAAAAAATAGAATGCACACACACAACAATTAATTAAATCTGATTTTAAAATAAAAATAATACTTTTAATATTTTTGTAATATTATAGACTAAATAGGTTAAATAAATATAAGTTTAATAATTTTTAAGTAAGTTACGTAACTTTAAATTCAATAATTTTATATACTTTTTAGAACTAAACTTAACAAATATTAGGTAACAATTATAATATTGACGCAAACCGCAGCCAAAACATAGATTTGGTTAAATAAAATAAACTAGATTATTACATATTCCATACTCAAAACATTAAACAAATAAAATCACTTATATTTTCAACGTAGTAAAATTCTACTAACAATAAAACTACCACGTCACCGCGAAAAGTACAACAATAAAAATACACAGATAAACACAATAGTAATACACATAAAGAATACAATTATAATTTCCACAATATTTACGCAATAATTAATTTTTAGATTTACTAAATTTACCGAAACACGTACTATAACAAAAAAAACATCTATCATGAAAATTAACGTAACTTATACACGTAACTAGTGGGAGCGACTCGCTTAGCTTTTAATAAAAATAATTAATTATTAAAATTATTAAAAATTTGTGAGGGGGTTTTATGGGGGATCGAATGCGTTTTCACCATTGTGACGGATTAAAAGGGTTGATGCCCCCCTTTCTTAGGGTTATGCAACGACTTCCATTATTACATCTAGCGTTGCATCCCCAACGAAAGGGTTACACCAACTCCTTAACCCGACTTCTATAACCACCCTGTAATTACCTGTGGAAAAGCCAACTAACTACGCGAATGAAACAGAATGTACTTTTAGCTTATTTAATTATTACTAATTATTACAGGTGTCAACGGCATGACAATACCTACGTACTGTCATGCCCTTTGCCTAAAACCTAACGTACTCATAATCTTTATTAATTTACAACGTAAAACGGTATCAACGGAGTAACGATAACGACGAGAACGGAGGGAATAGTTTATAAAACAATATGCATCTGACCTTTACTGGAACGGGTTCTCCTCTCCTGGCACAACACACACACCACTATACACAAAGCGGGTCCAGCGCCTGGCGCGTGGACCCACTGACCTCCTCAGAGGATGATACAATTCTTAATGCTATTTTTCAACCCCAGACTGGACCTTATATTGGCATCCCTATGGGCGTGGTGGGGGAGCGTCATTGCACTGGTGGTTTGCAACCCTTTTGACGACAATACCGATTGTCGTTACAATATTCATATGTTTTATTTTAAAAATATAATAACAATTGTGATGACTGATAATTTTGCAAAAAGTAATATATTATATTAGTAATAATTTTTAATATAATTTATCATAACATTTAATTTAATTCAAATATTATTTGTGATAGTTTTATTTCAATAATATGATGGCAATTGTGATGGTATATACTTACTTTTCGCGGGGTAAGTTATAGTATTGGACCAAATATCGAAAATTAAAATGTTTGCATATCTTCACGTTTCAGAGGTTTCTAAATTTTTGCCATACCTCAGACAAAATGTGATATGTATGGAGACAATTGTTTTCAAACGATTTCGAGCATACGGATTATCCGATTTGAATGGTTCAAAAATAATTTAAATCCTATTGATTAGACTTACTGATTAGTTTTTTACGAAGACAGTTATGGAGATATGGAGCAATAGGAGCTAAGAATATCGATATAATAATTGAATAATCCAAAGAAAACATTTGATTCATAATGATAGTAGAAGTGGTGATTAGATTTTGGCAAACGCAGATCCAGCCATTTACAAAAACTGAAAATGAATTGAGTTTTTCAGAGAACTAAGCATGAACTAATAATTTAAAAACCATTTTTTTATTCAATTTTGTTTAATTTATTTTTTTTTATTATCGAAATAAAAATCGGATTTTGATTCTATTCTAGCTATAGTTTTATATACTTCAAATAAAAAACTTTAAATTTGCATTTCAGTTTATATAATACTAGAAATATTAGACAATGTTCTTCTTCATTTTAAACCCGATTGATTAAGCTTTGTTTATTAACTTCTGTTAGGTAGTTATAGTAATGGGCCGGAAATCGAAAATAAAATTTTGCATTTCTTCACGTTTTGGAGGTTTCTGAACATTTTGGCATACCTCAGAATAAATGAATGCGTGTGTGTGTTTAGTTTTATTTGTTTTATGAAAATCTTATTGATATTGCACTAACTTCGACTAGTAGTATTGTGCCTTGAGAGTATAATAGTTTTTTGTTTCATTCACACCAATGTATTTGGCGATTGACTCACTCTGTTTACTAGTATATTGCCAGACATTTTTGGTTGCCAGACGTGTTTAACAACCACAGAAACGTCTGGCAAATTAATTTTATGTTTAGCATTAAAAGCAATTAATTTTAAGTTTTAGCATTGAAAAATAAAAAAATATGTATAATATTTAAAAACAAAATGTAAAGCCGGCCACATACTTAACTGTATACTTGCGCAACTGAATGAATGCGCAACCAGGCGTATTTCATCACAGCGCCCACAGACGGTGTTCAAGTTTATGTTCAAGTACTTGCGCAAGCATATCACAAATGTCAAGAAATAAATGTCAAAACAAACCTAAAAATATATCTTTTTATTAATTTATGTATTCAAAGCATCAGAAGAGAATTCAAATCAAGTGTTCAGAGGGCTAATTTAATACTTTTAATTGTCGATAACTTCATAAACTTGTATTATGAATTCGCTACAAAGTAAAATCAAAACGGGACATGTGCTGCCACACGCGGCCAACGAATGAACTTGCCGACTTGAATGATTGCGCAATTAAAATAATGAAAAAGTGCTCATGCCTACTCGCTTGCACCAGCCTGTCAAGTTGCGCAAAAAACACCCCACAGGCGCTACAGAATACATGCGCAAGTCGCAGGTTGCGCAAGTATACAGTTACGTCTGTGGCCGGCTTAAGTAAATTCATACTTCAAATATGACATGATTGGTCTGTCAGTGTAATTAGCATTTAAAATGAACCTTTATCAGAGAAATAGAATAATTGCTGATTAATAGCTTCTATAATATTCGTTCACACAGTGGGTTATGTTAAACAACGCCTAAACAAATATTGTTTTCGAAACTTTTCTCATCATGTAATTGTGTTTGAAAACTTCATGTAATTAAATTAACATACATTCATTGACTGCTTGTATATTTTTTACTTTTTTGCTGGCGATATAATCTCATTCTTTGAGCAGCTGTAATATATGTCTTGTCTGAAAAATATTTCCATTTTAATAACTTCAAAGATTTATGGAAACAACGAATAATTTAGAAAAAATTTTCTAATCATTAAACTTACGTTTAGTGCACGGCACAAATGTTTAATTTGTTTTATATTTTCAAGGAACAGGATAAAATATTCCTCTCATTCAGACATCTTCATTATATCAAGATTCGTACTACGATGTAACTTTAAAATGTTTATTTATTTATGCCGATTCTCTTGATGATATCGTACGCATACAACACTGATGCCGGTACGCATACAACGACAGATCTTTATTCACATACACGGCGGCTAATCACAATCGACCCGTATAAAAATGATCTCATCGAGTGACGAACAGTCGGGGCATAACGTACTTCCCTTGCATTTGTGCGGATTTACACCTTAGTCGCGCTTATACAAGTTTTACTTTAAAACGATACGACCCTTAACAGTACTCACTTTAATGCTTATTTTGAGCACTGTAAAACCCTATAAAATATATAAAATATAACATAACGGGGTTTTAAATACAACAATTAAATTTCGAATGAAATAAAAAAATGACTATGCTTTTTCATATCTATCAATATTGTTCCTAGGACACATTATAAACACCAATTTATTAATATTTTAATTAATATATTTTTGTTCATTACATGATTTTTGTTGATATATATATAGTATATATTTCGAGATGTTTGCAAAAAAACGACGAAAAACGCCAAAAAGAACGAACTTGCAGTAGCCATTAACTTGAAAAGTATTTGTTTTTTGAAAAATATTATTAAATATTGTTCTTTTCTCGATATCCGACGTTATTTTAAAAAAGTAAAATTACGCTACTGAGAAGGGGTGTCTAAATTATTTTCACTTCTGAACTCGAGAGTAAGATAGACCAAATTTCAAAATTTCATACAAATTGGAAGGCAGTAAAAAATTCAGAGCCAAAACGCTCCATTGACTTGGGTAAATATTCCGCATCCAATGTCAAATATTCTAACTAATTTTTTGAATAAATAATTTCTTTGTGTATTGTAAGTTAGTAAAGTAAGGCAAAATACGACTGCTTTAGTTGAAAATAATAATCTGTCAAATTGAATTATATAGGATATGTTTGATGCGCTCATCACTATAAATCCGCAACCGTCAATGCATGCGCAGACTGTTCATCTGCCAAAAATATATACTGTATTTTATATTATTTCTTTTTTGGCATATCTCAACTGCTTTACGGCAATAATAATGTAGACATTACATTTTTCTCATTCATAATCATGAATATATTATATTTTTAATCTTAGCTCATAAGTGAAATGAAATTTTTGGCAGAGGACATTTTCCCTTTGTATTCAATGCCAAACAATGCCTCAAATATTTCCTTTTATTTCTACAATGTAACTATATTTTTATAATTACAAAATCCTAAAAAATTTTCTTATAAACTTCAGAAAGGTTTAACAAAATACAAATAATCGTTCAGATAGAATATCTTTCATACATCATTAGAGAAGAGTTTTTTATATATAAGATTAATAATTAATAAGTTGTCTTTGAGAAAATTTAAAACAATTGTAATTAACTATTAATCAATATTTATTGATTATTAATTATTTTATTAATAATTTTTGGTACTGAGAGATGCAACAATTGCCTTAAGGCACGATGCCGTGCACTACCACTTATTTCACTCTAGCACGACCTGCCAAACCCCACATCATTCGCCCTGCCAATGATGTTGCACACAGGAACTAATTTTGGGTGATTGGAAATATCAGTTACTTATACCTTTTTTTTTCATTCAACAATATATTTACAACTGTCCTACATAGACATAGTAAATCTTTTGGCAATTATATGTAAAAATGACATCGACATATAAATAGTGAAAAATACACAGTTTCATTTTTCTTTAAAAGAAGTAATATAATGTGACACGAGTAATTACAATCTAATTGTAATTAGTGATTTACTAAATATTTTTCTTTTAAGTTTCGTGTTGCGTTCGTGGATAGCAGTGCGTTGGCCAACTCATTTGGGTGTTCTTCCA
>NW_020539034.1:0-23422 GCF_003426905.1 Ctenocephalides felis
AATGCATGTTTATCAGGTTCCCACTTTAGTAACTCTTTAAAAAATTATAATTATTTTTTAAATTATGAATGGCAATGATTGACAAAAGTATGTGACATTTTCATCATTTTTGAGCTAAGCTCACTAGCTACATTACCAAATGTCGTCTATAAATTCACACTTCAAAAACTGCTAAAAATGATTTTACAATAAGAAGCTTCAATTTCTGAATTTCTGGTATAATTACAAATAAATAGTATGGATTTGATAATGTTTCCATTGGCTCGAGATAATTCAAATAACATACAGTAAAAATTTCATTTTTTAACTTCCTATAGGGTAAGTTATTGTAATCGTCCAAAGATCGAAATTAATTTTTTTTGCATTACTTTGCGTTTTGAAGGTTTCAAAACTTCATACTACAAAAAAATGGATGTATAAATACAATCTTTCGTCCACGTTTGAGGGCGCACGGATCAACCGATTTCAATGGTTCAAAAAATATTCGATTCCTATTGATAGGGAAATTTTCTTGATTAGGTTTTGAAAAAAGTCGGTCTAGCTGTTTTGGAGTTACGAAGCAAAGAGTGCGCAGAAAATATGAATCGAGTTTTTGAGAAAACGGTGCATCCGATTTGAATGATCCAAAAAACATTCAGTTTGTAAAGATTGAGAGAAGCGGTCCAGCCAATTCGAAGATACAGAGCTAAATGTACAAAACTTGCAGTTTTTGAGAGAACTAAGCACCCGATTTGAATGATTCAAAGAACTTTTTGCTTATTTTGACAAAATAATTGTTTTTGGAAAAAATATTGTTTCAATTTTTTTCAAAAAAAAGCTTACTTACATACTTTTAATAAATAATTTTAACTTTGTAATTCAGTTTATATAATTCTTATAAATAAATATTAGGCAATGTAATATTATTTATTTATAATAATCTATTTGAAAACATTTAATATTCCTCGAACATTTCGTTACGCTGCTGGAAGTTCCAGCAATTTACGTTAAGGCACGATGCCATTTACCACTAGTTTTATTTATTTTCATTAAACCGCCATTTAAAACGATTAAAAAATTTGGCGCATTCAAATAGTTAAATATAAAATTAAACATTATCATTCATATCGACAAATAATTCCATTTTAAAAATATTTATAAAAGTTTCTGAAAACCGCTAACTATACGGCAATTGTTTTGGTTCACATATTAATCATTATTGTTTATCTGCGCTGAGTAACAACTTCAGTTATTTGTGTAAGCTTATTAATGCTCATGTTTCAACAGAACACCATATAATTGGAAACCAAAAATCAATTATTATTATTTGATAACCTATTATTTCCCAAATATACTTTCCTGTTAAACACATTATATCAGTGTACAATTCTGAAGAGTTATCCGTCCGGACGACGCTTTCGCGTGTGTACTTTGAATTGATTCCTCGCGAGCTTTTCAAGCTCCAACAATCGGAAACAACGTCGGACGGATCGCGCACGTATGAACCTGAACGGAAGTCCGAATAAACACCCACACATAAACATGCCACGTTGGTACCTCTGCGTGCGAACAGGGGTATTATTCATTCGAATTTATCCGCTGCACCGCCTACAGAAGTGCCGTACATCATGTCTCCGTGTCCAGGATAAGTCATAATTTATATTCATACTAAATCATGCAAAGCAAAATGAGTATGAAATGTGTAATATGGGAAAATTGATATATCTTGTACATATTGTTAGCGCCCCAAAACTTGAGTTATCAATGAGATAATGTATATTTGTAATATTTAGAGCAATAACATGTCAGAGATCATCGAACTGTATTGTTTTCCTAAAGTTATTTGGATACTTGCTTGAATATTAGGGGAGACTGCGTGTGCCACTTGTTTTGATCAGCTATAATTTTACTAATTTGCTATTTAGCTGGGAGAAATGTAAATTAAATGGTAATTTAAACATTTGTCTACGCAGAAAAAATGAAATACTGTCCAAAATACGATTAATAAAATTTAATCAGGCAAGAAAAGGGCGAGTGCCACAACCGTCCACACCTCAAGGACGGTTGTGACAGGCAGAAAAATATGTTAAAAACCAATAGGCATAAACACCAAATTGGTTTATAACAACTTATATTGTAGCAGTGATATATAACACAACACAACATCATCATTTGAACATGAATGTAATTTAACAATATATAAGAAAAAATAGTTTTTTTAAACAAGAAATGTTTATGAAATCTTGTTTTTTCTTGGATTGAATTTCTCTTTAGTATTTTGTCTTAGCTAAGTTAGATTTTTTTATCTGTTTAAATTTCATCTAAAAAGAACAAGAACTAGTGGGGTTTGGCATCGTGCCTTAAGGCAAACTTTCCGTACCGTAGTGAAATAGTCAAAAAGAATATCAAATGTTTTCAAATAGATTATTATAAATATTGTAACTTATATATGTTTGCAGAAAAGTAAATAAACTATCAATCGAATTTAAGATGAAGGACATATTGTCTAACATTTATAAGAATTATATAAACTGAATTTTAAAGTTAAAATTATTTATTTGAAGTTTATAAGTAAGTTTTAGAACTTCGGCTAGAATTTAAATCAAAATTCGAATTATTTTCGATATTCAAAAAAAATTTTTAATTTAAAAAAAAATCCAAAAGCAATTTTTTCGACAACAAAAGCAGAAACTTTTTTGAATCGTTCAAATCGGATGCTTACTGCTCCTAAAAACTGCCATTTTTTGCACATTTAGCTCGGTATCTCCGAAACAGCCTTTGCCCAAAACTAATCAACACATGTCCCCGTCATTACGAATTGAATATTTTTCCCTTTCAAATCGGATGCTCCGTTCTCTCAAAAATCGATTACTATTTCTGCACTCTTTGCTCCGTATCACCGAAACGGCTAGACCTGCCTTTGCCAAAAACTAATCAACACATCTCCCCATCAATAGGAATCAAATGTTTTTTAAACCATTTGATTCAAATCGGTTGATTCGTGCGCCTAACAACGTGGACGAAAAATTGTGTCCATACATACATACATAAGCACACACATTCATTTTTTCTGAGGTATACAAAAATGTACAGAAACCTTCAAAACGTGAAGAAATACAAAAATTTTCAATTTCGATTTTTGGACGATTACAATAACTTACCCCACGAGAAGGTAATATATGTCACATAAAACAAAACTAGCCGCTGATAATTAACTACTCGAGCAAAACTTACAGCAAAATAATAAATATTATGATCTATAGGTATACAAATGACAGTTATTTTTAGAAGAAATTGAACTACTTTTGGCCCTTCAAAAGCAATTCGTTCTATAGGTTATGTTAATATAGGGCACTGACTCAATGCAATAATGGAAACTTGTTCCTACAAACATATTTTATCTTTTTTCCTTTGGACTCTATATCAAAATCAATACAATTTAGCTGTTATGACGGCTGTCACTACTGTAACCTGGCACAACCACACCCAGTCTTTCCTGATGCCCTAAGGCAGCTTCTTGATCTGAATTAAACACCAACTCGATTCAGAGAAGAATAACAGAAGAATAATGTGAGAAATTTTCCATTACAATTTCACATCGCAGCTACCGAAATGAGCTATTTTCAATTGGAAATATATTTTTAATCTATATTTTCGAGTGAAAATGGACATCGCTCCTGTACGATGTCAGGATGTCCAGAGCGGCGTTCGAACTCACGGCCCCGTCCACTCGAGTCCGTGAGCTTAACTGTTACGCCATGGAACACCCATATAAACATATATATATAAATATATATATATATATATACATGGTCTGTTCAAAAAGTTTTCGGAATTTTCGTTTTTTCAAAAAAATATTTATTTATTCGTCTACATTAATGTGGTCCCCTTCAAAGTAGTCCCCCCCAGATATAATACACTTATGCCAGCGTTTTTTCCAATTTTCGAAGCACCCTTGATATTCACTTTTTGATATGTCCTTGAGCACTCTCAGCGATTTTCTTCAATCGAGGAAAACCGCCGTCCTTTCATGGGTCTCTTCAACTTTGGGAATAGGAAAAAGTCACACGGAGCCATATCTGGTGAATTTTTGCACTTTGCAACACTTTATTTCATTTTTTACGCAAAATTTAATACAAATTCTTTGACTTTTCAATTCTTCCATTGTAAAAATCGCCGAGCTCAGAAAAACACGTCGAACCTTAGCGACTACCACAGACAAAGTAAACAGTGAATATAGCTGAAAATTTCATCATACTTTAGGGGCATGTATACCAACACAATAAAAAAAAAATTTGACAATCAGACACTCCAGACCCGCGAAATTTAATTATTAGTAATTCCGGGTACTTTTTGAACAGACCTCGTATGTATATATATATTATGTATATACATATAAGTACATAAAATATGTATAGAAGTTTTTCATTTATGAATATAAGTAAAATGAGAGCTTTTACATTTGAATCAAAAAGGAATTTGTTAATACTTAGCCAGTGTTTTATTAATATTTCATTATCTACTATTACCCTGAAATGCCTACTTTTATAAATCTAAGCCTATATAATAAATATTCTTGCACCTGCTAGTTTCGTTAATATAGTTTTGATAACTTGACAAAGGCCAATCCGCGCATCAAGCGGCCTACATCGGCCTACTCTAGCCGCGAGAGGAGGGTTGTGAAGGACCGAACAGGTCGATAACAATTTGAAATATTCATTCATATCGCGTGCGACTTCAGACGTGTAGGAACCGCTGCGTATAAATAATTCAAAGTGCCATGAAAATGATGCCGAACGAATAAAAGACTAATAGAACCTCGGCGTGTGCGTATTTAGGTATTTAGGTATTTAGGCATTAGCTTATCCCGCCTAAGCAGATTTGAGATGTTAATTCTATAATCGAATGGCAATGTTTAGTTAAAACATACGATCTGTTGTTTTTCTAAATCAGGTTACAAATAAGGTAAATTTCGAACTGAGAAATAACATTCCCCATTTCCCTTTACTTTTTTCTTAAATAGTATTAAAAAACAAAATAAGCTTATATAAAAATAAAATTTTGCATATTAAAAAATTTATAGATAAATTTTAAGCTAAAAGAATATAATATAATAAATGTTATAAATATATATGTATTTGAATTTCTCAAATGTTTCAATGAAAAAGAGCAATAAGCAAATTATACAACTATATCATAATAAGATTCTTGGACAAGCTTTGCAGCTTCGAAATAGGTAGGGCCGAGTACAAAAGTTTAAATTAATTTTGAGCAATTATATTATAAAATATAAACCTTTATATCACAAAAAATATCACATATCAAACAAACAATTATCTTACTATGTTCAGTAAAACTCCAAGCTAATTAATCATTGTAAGTGTTTTTTGCTGTTTGACAAAAATTTGTCACATAGTTCTTTTTACCTCACAGACGGGGTAAAGTAGGACGGCTAGGTAACAAACGAGCCTAACTTCTTATTGTGAATGTTAAAAGGATTTTACTAAATAAAAGCTACATTTTTCAACCAATACTAAATGTAAATTCCATAGTACATTTTTTACAGAAATAACAGGTTATACAGTAACCTTGATCAGGTATTTCGTCAGAATTATTGAATGACTATTCAATTTATATCTAATATAATTTTTTTTTTAACTGAATTTACTTTTTATTACTATTTTTTATTTTTTGCACCTTTGTCAGAGTAAAGGCTAAGTTAGTCCTTTTATCCCACCCACGTGTGAACTTTTATGAAGGGTACATAAAAAACTGAATCTAACTCAAAATTAACAATACATCTCATAAAATAACTAAATAACGCATATTTAAGAATTAATTTAAAGTCTCGTAAACTAAACAACTGTGCTCACGGAACCAAAAAACTAACAATAAAAGAAAGTATTTTTATAGTGGATTTGCAAACAATTCCGTTTATCTCTATGCGATAACAATGTCTTAAGAATGATATTAATAACATTTAATGCATCTTTTTCCCTTAACTTTGAAATACTGTTAAAAAAAAATAACTTGTTTTTGCGATATCGATGGTGAACCTTTTCACAAGCGGACTTTTAAGCCCCGTTCTACCCTATACTCCTAAAGGATCATACAAATTTAAATACTGAGAAAGAAAAAATTAGAAAAATCTCTCAAAATTGCAAAGTAAGGACCAACCTGATAAATATCTGTAGAATGAAATAATAGATACTACATTTTCAGAATTAAAAGAACTAAACTCTTTGGATTAACTGAATAGTTATTAAGTTAAAGTTAATATTTAGATTTAAGTTTATTTTGTACGGATGCTTTTATATAAACTTTATAGCTTGGCTTTGTATATATGTTTTTCAATAGGTCTATTACTGGGCAATATTTTTAAACTATTATAGTAAAGCGTAATCCAGTTACTAAATGTCTAATATAAGACAGATTGTAATTTATAGTAGTAAAAAAATCCTTCGGAAGTATCAACTAGTTTTGTCGTGAAATAGTATTAAATATGATATGTATGAATATATTAAGTATCATTTTGTAATTAATAAATTTTTGTTAAATGCAATAATAAACATGAGAATATCTTCAGAAAAAGCTGATGCTGTACAATATGAAAGGGATAAATAAATGTAAATTTAAAAAATAGCTCGTTTATATTATAAATCAAATAAAAATCGTGATATTTAAATTAGACCTCCATGCATGCATCTTAATAGTTTGAATTTTTTTATTTATCATCATGTATTTTATTCCATAACATGTTGTTTATCCGGAAGAGCGACATGTGCTTTTATATTGTGGAAAAACACACATTAATCACAGTCATGTAGTACACATATTTTACGTTACACAGAAATCATGTTAGGCAAATGTACGCAATCGATTCTTGTACGAAGTGGGTACAATTTCCATTAAGGACAATATAACAGTATATATAAGAACACATATGTTTAGTTAATAACGTATGTGCGTGTTTGCATATTGTTAAACGCGATCATTTTTTCTGCTGACATTTATAAAGCGAAAGCACGAAAAGACCAGAATTGATTTCGTATTTCAATGGAGAAAGAGAAATCTGACATATTGCTTTATTATTTTCCAGATCATATATAAATACTTATATATATATATATATATATATATATATATATATATATACATATATATTATTTATAGTATTTGAATAAGAGGCAAATGATCCCTTTATGTCGACCCTATGTCAGTCGCTTCGTATGTCTATTTAAAGAAGCTCTAAAATAATAAAGTTTTAGAACCCTGATTAGTTAAATTGAAGTCTTATCTCGCAATCAAAAATTGAATTGATAATATTGTATAAAATATTTTATTTTAAAATTAATTTCTCTTGTTTTTTATAACAATGAATATATAATAATGCTATTAAATGAATTACTATGTTTATGTTTAGATTACTATTGGTTCAATCAAGTTTGAAACTAGTGCTGAATGTCATCGTGCGTTAAGGCAAATTTCTGGAACCTATCCGTACTGTAATAAAATATTTGAAGAATAATAATTTTTTCAAATATCTTATTATAAGCACTGTACTTATATTTCTAACGTATTTTTAAAAATTATATAAACTGAATTGCAAAGTTAAAATTATTTATTTCAAGTATATAAGTGAACTTTAGCATTTTAGGTAGGATTAAAATTAAAATCCGAATTATTTTCGATATCAAAAAAATATATTTTTGCCGAAATTGTGGGTTTAGAAAATGTTCAGGACCTTCTGAAACGTGAAGATATGCAAACATTTTCGATTTCGATTTTTGTACAATTGCAATAACTTACCCTACAGAAAGTTAAAAGTGATGAAAAAAGTAAACAAAATACACAGCATTCAATTACTTATATTGCAATTATATTGAAATATTTCAATTTAACTAATTACTTTTATTACATAGATTTTGAATCTTTTGGTAAATTTCTTTTGTTTCTTAAATATGAATTCAGTTAATATGCTACGAATAGTTTATATGTACATCTATCAATTTGAATCTTGCATAACTTATATTATAGTGTATTCCTGACTTAATAATTATTATTGAAAAGCCAATATTTTAATATATTTTTAAATTTCTGTTTTTTTCTATTATACCGTTATCATAGGAATCATATCTTTGTAAGAATGATTAAATTTAACATGTGAATTAAATTTATGAAAAATAAAACGTTCATTTATAGTATTACGCAAATAATCCTGATCATTAGATTTATGGATTTGAATACGATAAAAAGTCGAGACATTTTTTCCACTCAAACTATATCTGACAAAAAATATGTTAAGTATTTAAAAGTGGGGCATCGCAAAAAAAGAGTTTTCTACACCATTCTATTTATATCAGATGTGATTTACTCTACATTAAATTATAAACGTAAAGAGTTGACCCTTACCGCGTCTGGGAAATTGTTTAAGATTCATTTAGTAGATTTAATAGGTGTTTGTTATGGTAAAGGGTCTATTGAATCTGAAAGAAGTGTCCATTTCTGCAAAAAACTGATAATTATTATTTTTCCAGCATTCAAAAAATTTCTAATATAATAACATGTACAATGTTTAATTTTCCATTTTCTTCTATATATTATATTGTATCACAATTTTTGTCTACAGTTGAATCAGCACTGATGTCTTTTGGAATTATTCGAACCTCTAAGTTTTACATTTTGGATTTTAAAATTTTCTGCTTGCTGTTCTATTTCATAATATCTAAACTTTTTCCTAGTGAGAGCTCGGTTTTCAACGAACAGATAAACATTTCCATATTCATATTAAACCACCGGAAAATGAAAATGCAGCCGCTCGTCGCGTGTTTATGTTGACTTTTCTTGCATAATGAGATAGTGTTGGTTCGAAAAACGAAATAAATAAGCAGTTACATACATGTTGTTGAGTCATTCGTTTTATTCTGAATGTTGCAGTTTAATATAACTACGTGGAAAATTGTGACAAATTGGGTCAGAAACTGCGATGAATGTTTTGTATAAACGTTAGTTTGCTAAGAATGTGGCGCAAGCGAATTATACAAGAATATGTATGTTTATTTAATGCAAATAGCTTGTTAGAAACAACCGAAAGACGACGCACGAGGAATTTATTTGTTCAATATTTCATATTTTAGAAAAAAGTTTAATACCTTAAAATTTTAATTAAGAGTGAGATAACAATTTATAGTATATGTGTGCAACAAAGCCATACAGCCATACAAAATACATATAATAAAAATCAACTTTAAGCACTGTTGTAAATGACAAATGTACAGCCCCATGGTGTTATCAAGTCTATCAATAACATATTTATACTTTCAAAATGGAAAATTCAGTACTGCATCATTATTTCATTATTTATATCATTATTAAATTCTCGTCGAGTAGTTATAGTAATGGGCCCAAAATCGAAAATGAAAATTTTTGTATTTTTTAGTTTTGAAAGATTCTGAACATTTTGGCATACCTTTTAATTCCACGTTTTCGGGCGCACGGATCAACCGATTTAAATGGTTCAAAAAACATTTGATTCCTCTTGATAGTGAGGTGTGCTGATTAGTTTTGGCAAAGGCAGCGCCAGCCGATACGAAGATAAAAAGCAAAGAGTATAGAAAACAGAAATCGAGTTTTCAAGAGAACGGAGCATCCGATTTGAATAATCTAAAGATTATTTTATTTGTAATAATTGGGAGAAGTGGTGATTAGTTTTTGGGAAGGGTAGGCCAAGCAATTTTGAAGATACAGAGCTAAATATACAAGAAATGGCAGTTTTTTGAGGGAAATAAGCATCCGAATTGAATGATTCAAAAAACTTTCTGTTTGTGTTGACAAAACAATTGCTTTTGGAGAAAAAAATTCCTTTTTTTGTATATTGAAAATAATTCAAATTTCAATTTTAATTCTGGCTAAAGTTTCAAAGCTCACCTATATACTTTGCATAAATAGTTTTAACTTTGCAATTCAATTCACTTTAGACGATGTTGCAGTATTTATAATAATCTATTTGAAAACATTTAATATTTATTTCGTTACTGTACGGGAAGTTTCAGCAATTTGCCCTAAGGCACAATGCGATACACCACTAGTTAATTTATCAGTGATGATATTTTTCAATATAAAAATTTAAGCAAATAAAAGTTTTCATTTGCATTTTATCGAATTTATCTTTGTTCATTGCATAATAAAAGCGACTTTTTTCACTCAAATAAGGATTGCCATATTAATACAAATTTCATTACAGCTAAACCATACTGATTTTGACATACTGTTCAAAGGGAGAAAAATTTAGTAGTTTTAAACATGTTTCCATATTCCAGTGAACTGGTAAATTAACAAAATTATATCAGTTAAAGTATCAGAAAAGTGGCACAGCCGCACCTGATCTTTCCTACAGTAAGTAAGCAATCTACAGCAATTTAATATTGTAAGTTGTATATATAACGATTACAACTACTCCAACAGCTCAAAAGTCCACAAAAAAATTAGAACGAAAATATTCGTTTCAATAAAACATTTAATAAAAATATTTATTATCAGTTGTTACCTGATTACAAATAAAAAATGTGATGTTACTGCTATAGTTGAAGTGTGCTATATTAAAATAATTTAATTCGTTCTAAAATACAAACAAGTTATGCAATCGTCTAATTAGTTTTAATATAGAGAGTGTATATAAAGAGCAAATGTATATCTATAAAAACTGTTTTCTATGCTGTTTGATTATAGTATCGAATTCAACGACAATGGCTTCCATAGTATTTGGTATCCTAATTGGAATGCAAAATATGCTCTCCTTACATGTGTTCGAAGTTGTATTTGGCTCGGTTCCAAAGAGTTAAGAACCTCTCCATATAAATAGCAGCCGCAAAGCCCACGAAAAAGCTCTTCGGACACTCAGTCACAGAAAGAGAAAAAGGAAAAAAACATCGCGGGCGTTACTACCAACGTGCTTTATGAGAAAATGCTTCGAAAGCTCCCGCTGAGAATATCGCGCTTACTATCGGAAGCGAACACATTCAGAGGAAATTCATGCGGCGGCAAATATAAAACTGGTCGGGTGTAAAACCATGTTTTTTCTCCTCATAGAATATTGAAGTTGTGTACATAGAAAGCCATAGAACGATTTGAATAACGATTTTAATCTAGATTAAAAGTTTCAAGCTACAGATAATAAAAATAATCTTAAACTCAATCATGTGTATTTGTAGGTCAGAGGATACCTAAAAAATTGTAGAATTTTGAAGCCAATACATAATTAGTAAATTATGGTTTTACTTATATTTAATATATATATATATATATATATATATATAAACATATATATACAATTTTTATTAATTTGTTTAAATAATTTGATGATCATTTTAATAGATTTTCGTTTCATAATAAAAATAAAAAAATATTCAAAAGGATAAATGAAACTATGTGTAAGTTGTATTTTGCCATAAACTAATTTGTAAAATCTTACCGATAATCGACATAATCAATAAGAATTGAGATGTGGTTAGATAGAAAAAAAACTTAACTGTTCATTTCGGAAATTATTAATTACTAATAATGCGCTAACCAATCGATGACTTTCAAACCGACAGATATTATATCCGTAATTGTAGTAAATGATTTTTAAACTTTTTATTCTAATTATAATTCTAAAAATGTATTTTAAATGTGTGGATGCCAATGATCATCAGTATAAAAACAAATGAATAGACAGGGTGATTGTTAGAAATGCGCGTATTATTATTTCATACTTTTCTGCTACTTAAAAAAATGTCTTCGAATCAATGTGACCCTTACCAAGTTTCATGAAATGACTTAAATTTCTAAAATCGGTGCAGCCGAATTAATCTCGACACAAAGTCTAGTTTCGCTCTTGTTTATTCAATTTCCTTATCATACGATTCAAAATGACTTGAAATGCGAAAATATTAGAAAATTAACAAAATAGATTTTCTGGCGAAAACATGAGCTTCTTCTTCACGAAGTTAATCATTCAAATAATCCGTGCTATGCTGTGTTCTAACTAACCTTGTATTTATCTTATTAACTTCCCGAAGGAGAAGTTTGTTTTCATAAAAAAATCCGATTCGCTAATTTTACCTTTTCTCGACTTTCAGGCCATTCTGAATCGAATGAGATCAAATTTGGAAAAAGTATGTGTGTGTGTATGTGTGTGCGTGTATGTGAACAGATTTTTTGCCGTAAATTGACGTTTTCTCAAAAACGGCTCGACCAAATTCAAAAATTTAAAAGCCATTCGATGTATCTCGATGAGGACTATTGTTTGTCAGTTTCTTTATAAATAAGAGAAAAATTTTTAGTCTGCGTTTTAGCCCGCAATTCTGAATCGATTTTGAAAATTCAAAAATTATTCGAAAGGTTGAGAATCGTGCTGATTAGTTTTTGGTAGAGATCGGCCGGGCCGTTTTCTTGTAATAAAATTTTAAAAAAATGGACGATTTTTATGATTATTTTTTTGACGAAAGATACCATAGTCTTCTAGATCATACTAAAATATTAAGGCCCTATGACAAGTCGTTTAGCTTTAAAAATTCGTCAAAGTTTCCAAAAATTAGTATGGTCTTTTTAGCATTTGTCAAAATTAGAACTTTCATCGACGTTTGCTCAAAAACACGCCTGAACCGATTTGAAAAATTTAAAAACCATTTGATGTATCTCAATGAGGATTATCGTTTCTCAGTTTTGTGCGACGATCGGCCGAGTGTTTGGAAAAAACATTTAAACTCATCCTACCGAATCGATTTTAAAAAATCAAAAACTGTTCGAAAGATATTAGTTGGGAATGGTACTGATTAGTCTTAGGTGAAAATCTACCGAGCCGTTTTCTTGTAATTAACTGTTGAAAAAAAATTTAAGCCGATTTTCATGGAACTTTTTTTGGCGATAGATATCATGACGAGTAGTTTAATTTTAAAAATTCATCAAGTTTTTTTGACATTTGTTAAAATTAAAATTTGATTTACTTGGTATAACGATAGAGTGCTTGATCTTAATAAACATGCTAAATAATTAAAGTCCTACAAAAGCTGGCTCAATTATAAAAATTATTGATTTTTGAAAAAAAAATTTTATAAAATATTCCAACCGGGTCAACCCGGGTGTTCGATTCTTAATAATGTGTATTAAATCCACTTTGAATACTTTTAACTACTCATAAATTAATTTATCTATCATGGATTAAATCGATTATTTACACAAATCGGGAAGTTCATGTAACTTGCCTCAAGGCAAAATACCAAAACCAACTAGTTTAATCATATTTTGTCTAGTTCAAATTAAGAAGGAAATTATTACACGATGATTTATGATATTGTATGATAAGAATATTGGGTAACATTATCAAATGTTCCAGACTTAAAAAAACTGCAAATAAAATTGAGTTCATATATGACTTTGTTGATAATATAAATTATTATTTTGAATATACGCTTTATGAAGACAAACAAAAAAACTAAAGTCATCATACATAAAATATCAAATTTGTATTACAAAAAGATGCGGCTACATAAATAATTAACCCTTTCCACTCGCATTCGGGCATCAGAGTGAAAAGGGTCTTATTGTCCCACTCTTTCAGATGTTTCTTTTTTTTTAAAGAGGAATGTTATAATAGTTAGTGATATTTATGGTTAGAAATATTTTACACGCTAAAAACAATATCTAGTTAACTTCATACAACTGGCACGATTTGGAGCTTAACAAGCTTATAAAACACGATAAAAGTTTCCTCTTCATCCTATTTTCTTACACATTTCGGTTTCAAGCCCTCAAATCATGCGCAAAAGGTTGTTGTATTTTTATATAGGTATCTATCATTGCTCACAATACAATTGTATGAGGATTTTCGTATACGCTGCGTTATTATTATTCGACAAAAGACTCGTTCTTAATGCTACTCTGTTCCGCAATGCGAATAGCTCAAATAAGCAGCGGAGGAAAGCGTAACATAAAACGTAATGGGCCAAAGAGAGCGCGCCTGGTTCCATGTCTCCCGAGAAGAAGTCCCACCTTCGCAATAATGAACGCGTTTCAAGAAAAAAAAGAACGGGAAATGTTTTCCTCAAGAAGAAAAACTCATAAACATTTATGTAGCAAGGCGCGTTACGACCGACGGGTTACCGCTACTCAAAGCAGTTTCATTGTTTCGAATCTGTTTGCTTTGTTTAAAGATAACCTGGTGTTCAACAAATATTTCAATTCAGGCCAATTTCGAAAAATTAACATTTTACCTTATCTTCAAGTTCTTTATTTATCAATTTTTTTATTAATTTTGATATATTGATGATGGATGGATAGACAGCTATGATAACCAATTAGTAGAGTCTTCTGTCTCAATGTAAATTAAAAAAATATTTTTGAATAAATATAATTCAATTGGGTACCTTGATATGAAAAACAAACTCAATAAATTTTCAGATTCATTTTTTCGAATCCAACAAAAATTATTTTAGCTCAAACCTGGCTTCGATAAAACACTTTAATATTATAAGCAGAGCTTAAAAACCCGCTGGTAAAGAGGTGCACCCCAAATATCCTAAAAGCCACTAAAGTAAGAACTAAAAATATTTGATAGTATGGGAAATATATGTATCATCAGCAATCACCTAGATTCTTACAACCGCGCTATCGGTAAATAAACGACAATGTTTGAAAATCCATAACGAGAGTTTTTTTTTTCTTTATTAGTTTCTTCGTGAGCACTGGTTTAGTTTAAGAGACTCTACTAAGAATTTAATTTAATTTAAAAATCTTATAACTTTTAGGTATACGTTATTTAATTAATTGTTTTATAAAATGCATTGTTAATTTTAAGTTAGATACAACCGTTATTTATATAACCTCTATAAAAGCTTACATCTTGGTAAAGTAAAAAGGACCAACTATAACTTTACCCTAGTATAGGTGTAAAAAATGAAAAATTGCAAACAAAATAGTAAATTAAGCTTAATAAAGCTATTTTACAAGAGATAAATTAGATAAAAAGTTATAACTCTGCTGATAAATATTTCCGACAAAATACCAGCTAACAATACCGTAATAGTTATATACAGTGATATCTCTATAAAAATGTACCAATGAAATTTATATTCTGCATTGGTTGAATAATGTAGCAGTTATTTTGTAAAATTCCTTTAAAAATTTAAAAAAAGCATTTGACATGTTTGCCCCCTGGCCATGCCAAATTACCTCGCCTATGGGGTAAAAAAAAACAGGTTACAAATGTTTGAAGAACAGCAAACAAAACACATTTCAACGATTATGAAAAATCTGGAAGTTTTACGGAACATAGTCAGACGTTCGTTTGATATGTTTTATTTGTTTTCACAATATAATTGCTCAAAGTCAAATTGGACCCTTGTGCTCCGCCCTACCCTACTTTTAAATCATAAAAGCCCGTAGTATATAAATCCATTTTGAACTAATTTGTAGTAACTACTACTAATTTACATGCACTATACAATTGCATATATAATTTTATTTTACATGCAAAATTGCATGAAATAAATAATAATAATAAATAGTCTCTGCATAAGCTCAATCTAATTTGCTGAACTATTGTGATTAAAGTCTTGACACAAATTCTTAATAAAAATGTATACCGTTCTAGAAAATATGATTTGTAAGCTTTTGTCGTGGAAAAAATTGAGCGATTTAATCTAAACTCTTATAAATTGCTAACTCTGCTTAAGTTATGCATTTTAACATGGTGTTCCACTTTCATTATAACATTAATAGAAAAATTGAAACATAAATATAAATAATTTAAAAATTAAATATTTATTAATATTTAGGTAAATTATACTAATATATAATACTCTATTATATATATATATATATATATATATATATATATATATATATATTAGGGTGGTCCTTAAAATGGTCATTTTCGAATTTCCTTGCTCCCAGGAGCTCAAATGGTTTCAAATTGATAAAAAACAATTCTCTGAAAGTTTTAGCTCTTAATATTAACGTTTAGATAGAGCGCAATTCAATCAAACTTAGTATGGAAAGAGCATGGAAAAAATTTTGAAAATTAAAAAAAATGTTTTAGGTATTACTTAGCGACAAATGAATGAGTTTTATTCAATCATTTGCTCGCTATATTACATCTAAAAAACATTTTTAAAAATTTGGAAAAAATTTCCATGCTATTCCCATACAGAACTTTGATTGAATTGCGCTCTATCTAAACGTTAATATTAAGAGCTAAAACTTTCAGAGAATTATTTTTTATCAATTTGGAACCATTTGAGCCCCTGGGAGCAAGGAAATTCGAAAATGACCATTTTAAGGACCACCCTAATATATATATATATATATATATATATATATATATATATATATGATGTAAGCAATCCAATTTTGGTCAACCGAAAAGGAGCAAAAGCAGAAAAGATTCAAACAAATAGTTACATTAGAAGAAAAAAAACAAAAGATTTTAGCAAAAGCAGAGAAGATTCAAACAAATAGTTACATTAGGAGAAAAAAAGCAGGAGATTTCACTTTAAAAATATTGATAAAACTTCGTGCGGACTCTGTACAGTAAAAAATTAATTCAAAACCTTTGGCAACTACAATACCAAGTCAAATCGCTGTACAATTATATCAATTTAAGAAATAAATTAGTATCCATTGAAGAGAGTTGAGTTAAGTCTATTTACTAAGGATCTTAGGAATATTAACTTCTGTCTTTATTGGATAACTTATATTGCAAGTATGGAAGCCGAAGTTAATGAAAAAGCTCAATTACAATATAGATAATCATGAAGCATGTGGTCCTAAACCCATACAAATGTACTTAATTACATTTTGAATCGTATACGCCGTTCTATAGTCCCCAAAAAGCGCAAACAAAACGATATATTATCTCAAAAGCTCTTCTATTGACAATGAACTTCAAAATTACACCAACTCGGAATTTCAGTAAAGCAATCAAACGAACATTTATTACAAAGCAACATTCGCTATCAAGTTCATTCCAAGCGGCCTCGTCGAGACTATACGCCGCAAAAACGGATCAAAACAAACAAAAAGCATTCGAACAAACACGAGAGGACAGAGATAATGATAATTAGCTCTATCCATTGTGTCGGATTATCTATAATCAGTCGCTCTCAGAAACACTGTATTAAAAACTTCAACAAAAAACTAAAACGTTAAAAGCAGACGGATGACGCCAACGACTTCACGTAAAAACTTCATCGGCGGCTGAAAAGTTTCAACGGGTTCGAACGACGCTGCTCCATATATATGGGGAGAAATGCGAGCTGACAAAAAGAATCTTTGGGATACAGTTTTTATGGGATAAATTTTTGTGAACCAGTTTGGAATATGTAAGAAAAAGGTATATTTTTCATGTACGTATTTTGATGTAATACACGTATTAAAACAAAACATTAGACTATCTGTGACCAATCGCAGAAGAAATAAATTTTTCTAAACAAGTTTAGCATGTAAGAAAAATATATATTTTAATGTAAATACTCATATGAAAATACAACATTTGACTATATGTGATATGTGAATTACAGATGCAATAAATTTTTCTGAAGAAGTTTGGAATATGTGGAAAAGATGTATATATTTCATGTGCAAATTTTGATGTAAATAACCATATTAAATCACAACATTTGACTATCTGCAATCAATTACAACCGGAATAAATTTTTCTAAACAAGTTTAGGGTATGTAAGAAAGAATTCTTCATGTATAAATTTTTATGTACGATTGGCCTTGAGACTTGTTATTGCGAACGCAAGGCGAACTGGAAATTGCAATCGTTCGAAGTCAAACGGAAGACCAGTCGGAATCATTGGTATATCACCAAATCGCCAGCAATTTTTGATTGAATGGTGAAATTCAGTGCGTGTACATCATTATTCTTTGCGGCCAGAATTGCTCGTTGACTTAACCAAGCATAATTCTGATAATTCTCACTAATGTGATTACTCGAATTTTTAATTACGGTGCGTGAAGTTCCAGCAGCTTGCATTAAGGCACGATGCCATGCACAACTAATTTTCTTAGCAATAAACCTTGCAAAGCCCGAGACCTTTCCAACGAATGCAAAATTGTCGAAATCGGTTTGTGCGTTCTGAAGTTATATTAAACAATTGTTGATTATTTTCATTACTCGAATTTTTAATTACGGTGCATGAAGTTCCAGCAATTTGCATTAGGGTACGATGCCATGCAACACTAATTTTCTTACCTATAAACCTTGCGGAGCCCGAAACCTTTCCAACGAATGCAAAATTGTTGAAATCGGTTCGTGCGTTCTGGAGTTATTTCGTCAGGAAGGAAAACCCGACTTATTTTATATATATAGAAGATATCTGGACTAATATAAAAAAACTTAAGTTTTTAAGAGAAAACACAATTCGATTTGAATGATTCAGGAAACATTAAATTTGTATTGATCAGAAAAAATCGAGATTAGTTTTTAGCAAAGGCAGGTCCAAGTGGTTTTGGAGATACGAAAAAAAGTATGCAAAAAATTGTAGTTTTTAAGAGAACGATGTATCTGATTTGATTGATTTGAATGATTCAAAAAACATTTTGCTTGTGTTGACATTGTGAAGAAACGATTAGTTTTTGGGGAAGAAATTTTTTTATTTCTAGAGAGCAATTTTTTTTTAATTTACAAAAAATTAATTTTAATTTTAATTTTAGCTAAAATTTTAAATTCACTTATATTCTTCAAATAAATAATTTTAACTTTGCAATTCATCTTATATAATTAATAGAAATATAACACTAGATTCATTTGATTTGTTTATTTAGTTTTCAGGTAAACATATATGAACGGCGTCGTCTAATTTATAAGCGCTTGTCTATAAAATAAGAATAATATGAAAGGTACAGTTTTTATAAAAATATATTTAAAAACAATATTCTTCGAATTATATTTCATTACGGTACAGTAAGTTCTAGCAATTTTATAAAATTCTTAACAATGTTTTGTAAGTTTTTGTAAGTTATACTAAATGACAAAAAAGTTTTTGAAATAACTTTCTAATTAAAATGTTTTTACCAAATACTCTACTTTTTTGTGAAAATTA
Organism: Ctenocephalides felis; assembly: GCF_003426905.1. Classification (NCBI taxonomy): domain Eukaryota; kingdom Metazoa; phylum Arthropoda; class Insecta; order Siphonaptera; family Pulicidae; genus Ctenocephalides; species Ctenocephalides felis. The sequence goes on from NW_020539034.1 coordinate 19,068, forward strand.
TTTGAAACTCGATAACAAGTTTATTCTCTATTTCAATATAAACAAAAGCAATATATTTTGCTTTGAAAACTGTCCCCTGAAAGAGATAGATACTCAAAGACAAGAGTTGGAACATCAGACGCAATTCTAAACAACACCACGGGGAATGCGCGCAAGTATTTGCTTTGCTTAAGTAATATAAATCTTTTGGATTTTCTTTCCAAGTGCAAAAGCGAGTTTTCGGTAAAGTTTATTTATAACGCTTCTACTTATTTTGCAATGAAAATATATCGTAAGATTATTTAGAACATTGTTATCGATAAATTTAGAAATCTTTTATACACAAAAATAATAAGGTTTGTTAAAAATTAAAAAGATCAAAAATAGAAAATTTTATTATATGTAAAATTAATAATACTAGATGCAATGCAAATAATATCGGATGCAATTTCATAGTTCAAATAAATTTTACTAAATTGAAAAATGCATAATACCTATATAACGGGTAGAATACAAACAACGCAGTTTGTTGTGTTACTCATTGCTACAACATTGTAGCGCAGTAACCTCGGGCAAACCTTGCAAACGTTAATAAAATCCTTTTTCAAGCGACAAATACGCAATAACAATTAACTCATGTATTGTGTTGCATTCTGCCAAGTCAAAAAAATAATATTATTAAGAAATGCAAAGTCACCCTGAGGCCCAGCACGTCCATATTGGCAAAATAATGAATTTTTAATCAAGATCTGATGTACCAACAACAATACGGCGGTATCACTTTAACCAGTTAACGATGAGTGGCAATATATTAACAAAACATTAACTATCAAAGAAGTAAATATCATCAATACAGTTTTAACACTTACGGGACGGCACCGATTTCAAAACAATCTATTGTACCGGCAGTAAACTTGATTTCATTGCGTATGTTATGCGATAAAAATTGGTGGTCTTTGAAGGACATACATTTATAATATTAATTTATTTTTGATCATTTTATAAAGAATGGTGACGTTCAAAACAATTTCCAAAATGCATAGCTGGTTGATTTTGACATGTTTTACAACAAAATGTTGTTCACCGCCTTCCTCCTGGTGTTTTTCTGTCAGAACGGACAATAGGTACAATCCCTTTTCTTTCACTCGCATTTAGAATACGCCACTGATTAGTCAGTATATTTGGTCATTTTTTTTGCTGCCATAATGGTTTTTTTTTTATATTGCCTAATAATTCTTTTATAAAAAATAAAGTGACATAATCTATTGGATGTCTTATATTGGCTTGGTAGTCGGGGTGTTTGTTGATGTATGTTAAACACGATCATTGAAGGAAAATCGGCACATTCGCTAATGTCTTCCCGCTCTTCATTTATTTTGTCGAACTTCTTTTTGTTGTTTGGATAATATCATCATCACCTATCTTCGGTGCAAATAGTAATTTCGTAAACTTTGTCTATATGAATGTCTATTTGAAACTCATCTTCACTACTGCTTAATTCACAAAATTTACCAGTCGTTTTGCCATATTTAAAAGCGCTAGGTTAAATATTAAAAAAAAAGACCATATAGCAACGAAAAAGGCTAAAAATTCTACTAAAATAACTAAAAATTATTCTCAAAATACAATACTGTTTATCACTACTATATGTAATTTATTCAACTTTTCGATGCAAACTTCACGGAGTATGTTTGTCCACTGAGGTGGACAGCCGTCCCCAAAGTGTTAAGAAATTCAAAGTCATCCTGAGGCCCAGTACGTCCATATTGGCAAAAATAATGAATTTATAATCAAGATCTGATGTAGCAACAACACGGCGGTATGCGGTATCATTTAACAGTTATATTATGAGTGGTAATATATAACAAAACATTAACAATCAAACAGTAAATATTATCAATACAGTTTTAAACAAACCCTTTTTTCTTTTTCATCCATTAATTTATCTCGTCATATCTCGACTCTGACGACACAAACTGGGTGCAATTATAAATGAGGGCACCACAGTTAACTGGTTAAAAACCAAAATTTTATTTTTCCACATTTACGTGTAAATGGCACAAAAGTATGTGTGTGCATATATCGATTTTACCACTATCGCAAATGTGCAAAAGATCAGCGGCAACGTTCCGGCAATAAGTTAGGTTGTCGTTTTAAAGTACGGTCGAGAGAGTAAGGTAAATACAACACAGCAAGAGAATTATCTGTGCATCTAGCTAGACTCCGCAGAATCAGCTTTTAAATAATGTGGCCCCCGTGGCTTGGCGGAGGGCCAAACGAATGCGCGACACACTTGCTATGTAAAGCCAAACGGCGGCATGCCTTACTAAAACTTTACTTAAAACTTACTTAAAACTTACGAGCTTAGATGATAAAGCAATTCAAAAAAATGCTGTTTCACATTGTATTTACTTATAATTTTAAGTGTGGAATAAAATATGTTGGCACAATTTCTTATGTGGGAGTAAATGCATAGCATTTAGAAAACTAGCGAAGCTAGCAATGCATACCTGAACAAACACTTCATTATATATTTCCAGTTAGATATAATAACTTTATTTATTTGATTTAATTTGACACTAATAATTTCATCAACTTCAGAAATATGCGTGCATATTATTAACTTCCCGTAGGGTAAGTTATTGTAATCATCCAAAAATCGAAATTGAAAATTTTTACATTTCTTCACGTTTTGAATTTTCTGAACATTTTGGCATACCTCATTAAAAATGGATGTGTGTGTGTCTGTATGTATGTATGTAAAGATACATTTTTTCGGTCACGTTTTCGGGCGCACGGATCAACCAATTTGAATGGTTCAAAAAACATTCGATTTCTATTGATAGGGAGATGTGCTGATTAGTTTTTGGCAAAGGCAGGTTCAGCAGTTACGGAGATAAAGAGCAAAGAGTGCAGAAAATAGAAATCGAGTTTTTGAGAAATCGAAGCATCCGATTTGAATGATCCAAGAAACATTCAATTTGTAGTTACTGGAAGAAGAGGCTATTAGTTTTTGGCAAAGGCAGGTCTAGCGGTTTCGCAAACACAGAGCTAAATGTGCGAAAAATGGCAGTTTTTGAGAGAACTAAGCGTTCGATTTGAATGATTCAAAGAACTTTCTACTTGTTTTAACAAAATAATTGCTTTTGGGGGAAAAATTGTTTCAATTTTTTTTCAAAATTTTTTTTTTCAAGAAATATTTTTTTATATAGAAAATAATTCTGATTTTATTGTAATTTCGACTTAAGTTAAAATATACTTTAAATAAATATTTTCAACTTTGCAATTCAGTTTGTATATTTCTTATAAATATTAGACAATGTTACAGTATTTATTTATAATAATCTATTTGAAACTTTTAATATTCCTCGAACACTTTGTTACGGTACGGGAAGTTCGAGCAATTCGCCTTAAGGCACGATGCCATGTGCCCCACTAGTTTTTTCTAAAATTTATATATAAGATTAAATATATTAAGTTGTATCATAAACTAATTATTTAATCATATTTCACATTCAGATTTTTTTTGCATGTCTTATATTGTACTAAAGTTCATAAAAGATGTAGAAATTATGATAGTAAGATAGAGGGTGGCGTAAAGGTCTGCGGGTAAACAGAGTCATTACCATTAACAATATCTCAAAATAACGTAAATTTGAGAAGGATTTTAACAACACTATATTATTACATCTATAATAGCTTACATGTGCATGGGGTAAAAGGCCGACTGAACCTTACTTTCGCGTAAAAAATTAGATATAGTAAATAAAAATGTAAATTCAGTTTAAAAAAAAACAATTATACCTATGGTTCTATAAATAATTTTCAAAATTGGAATGAATTTTTTGATAGTTTCATTTTTTCAATATTCTGAATAGATTATTGAAAATATTGAATAATACAAAATACATTACACAGGTGATCATGCTTGTTATTTGCAATTATAATATAATTGTGCCAAGTTCTCAAATCATTTCAGTTTTATCACTTCTTAAATAAATATTTACAAATTCACATTCCATGCAATGTAATCAAATTTAATTTAGTCTTCAAACGAATATATTTAAACGTATTACTTATTGTAATATAGATCTATACAACAAACTAACCATTAGGTTCATTTTATTACAAACATTCTCCCAGCGCAGATGGTCGTTTATTTACTCTATGGACCAGTTTTATGAAGCCGCTATATTATACCAATGTTGAACATAAAAAAGAGTTTATTGTTATGAAATTAAATAAAATACTATTATTTTACATTTGGTAATGATAAAAATTATTAAATAGCAAAGCCGTTTTATGCGGTCTTCATTTAATTACTTTTTTATTAATATGCAAATTTGTTTTTTAAATAAAAAATGAATAAGTGTGAT
>NW_020539035.1:0-17150 GCF_003426905.1 Ctenocephalides felis
GAATAGAATAACTTAATTGACGAGGACCTTGGAAGCATACGATTTACGTCAAAGAAAACTATACCATTGAAATTTATTGACCTGGATCGTCTGATTTTCATTGGAAGAAATTTACTTGAAAATGAAAATAATGAATAGTAAATGATAATTGACGGTGCAACTAATGCTATTCCTTAACATCTTTTAAACTCTACTTTCTAAACAATAACATTATAGGCAACAATAAATGAATAATTTTAATTACCATACTAACCAATTACCAATTTGAGGTTGTGTTTCATTCAGCCCATGTAACTACTACTAGGTTAGAAGATTGATAATTTTGTTTATTAACTTCCCGAAGGAGAAGTTTATGTTTATCACAAAAAAATCCGCTAATTTGATGTTTTCTCGACGTTTCAAGCCATTCTGAATCGAAAGAGACCAAATTTGGATAAAGTATGTGTGTGTTTGTGTGTGTGTGTATGTGAACAGATTTTTTTGCCGTAAATCGACGTTTTCTCAAAAACGCCTGAACCGATTTCAGAAATTGAAAAGTCATTTGATGTATCTCAATGAGGACTATCGTTTTCCAGTTTTGTGCGACGATCTGCCAAGCCGTTTCTTTGTAATTCAAAAAAGTGTTAAATTTCTCGTCCACATTTAAGCTCATACTACCGAATCGATTTTGAAAAATCAAAAACTGTTCGAAAGATATTAGTTAGGAATGATACTGATTAGTTTTAGGTGAAAATCTACCGAGCCGTTCTCTTGTAATTAACTGTTGAAAAAAAAATTAAGCCGATTTTTATGGAACTTTTTTAGCAATATATATATCATGGTCTTATAGAACTTACTGAAATATTACGGCCTTAGGACAAGTAGTTTAATTTAAAAAAATTATCAAAGTTTGAGAAAATGAGTAGTTTCTTTGACGTTAGCTAAAATCAAAATTAGACGATTTACTTGGTATAGCAATAGAGTACTTGGTCTTAATAAACATACTAAACCATAAAAGTCCTACGGAAACTGGTTCAAATATAAAAATTGTTGATTTTTGAAAATTTGCTTTTAGAAATTACTCCGAGTTAACGTGTTTGTTTGTTTTCAATTATGTGTAATAAATCCACTCGGAAAACTTTTAATCACTCATTAATTAATTTATGTTTTATTGATTAAGTCGATTATTTACACATATCGGAAACTTCATGTAACTTGCCTCATGAAAAAATACCAATACCAACTATAGTATCAACTTTAAACATGAAAATGAGTTTGCTACCGCTCAGGGCTAAAAGCTTTGGCGTTGCAGTCTCAAAGCTGAGGTTCAACTCAAGTCTAAAATAGCTTGATGGCAAGCAGTAGTACTTGAAACATGTCAAGTAGAAATGACCTGTTCGAGCATTGCTGATTCAAAAATATGCACAATTGAATATAAATATATGACAATTTGAAAGGAATAAAACCTTTGGGTTGCTTTCTATAATATAAAGATCAATGTGATTCAATTGTTTTCTTCAGGAACTTACTTATAACCAGTTTTTATTAATTTTTCTTCAGGAACAATGTCAAACATCAACAGTTTTGGTTTTTGCATTCCTAGTTAAGGAGACAAGAAAAGAATTTTACTAATCTCTATGTCGATGTTTGTTCTTTATGTTATTTACAGCATAGCTTGATTAAAAATAGTTTTTTTTTTCAATATTTATTTGTAAAACGTAAATGTTCAGCAATTTTCCTTAGAGCTCAACACCAAACATTACGACTTTTGTTCCTGCTCTCTTATGGTAAGCTAGCTGGTAAAAGAACAAGTTTATCCTGTCGACGTTTGTATTATTTATAGAATTCCTTTCCGTTTAATTGAAATCGGCTATTGCCATTGCGATGATGTCTTAGAAAGTCGGCGGTGCCCCATGTGGTCGTGATATGAGCCCCCACGTGTCGTTGACATATCGCCTACGTATTAATATTGTTGCTGATTTCACGGGAGGCTTAATTACTGATCAAATCTCGTGAGTTAACCCTTTTTAACAAGGTCAATTATTTATATACTACGCTCAGCATAACCACGCTAAAATCCAACTCATAAATGAATATATATATATATATATATATATATATATATATATATATATATATATATATATATATATATATATATTCACAAATAAGATTAAGCAGAGCTGGAATATTCTGATGGTTTGATCACCACATTAATTTAAGTTAAATATTTTTTTATGCTTGAGCGGACTAATTTTAACACTATGTCCATAACCTGATAGCAATTGGAAACGAGTAGTAATAACACCTTACCTTGTTTCCACAATAAAGTGCAAAAACAGATGTCACTATATCACCCATTGCCACAATATCTTCATATTTTTGTTATTAGAATGATAAAAATACATTGAATTGAAAAATACTGTTATCCGTATTGTACAGTTTTTTTTATTGTTTTTTGAATAGATATCAGAACCTATAGTCCTATAAGCTGTTGGGCTGATTTGAATTAATACTACATCGGTTTTACAGATGGAAAACAGTTGTCTCATTTCTATATGATAAATTTATTTTTAAAATTTTTGTGGTGGAGCGGATATTTTATTGAAAATTTATTTGGAAAAATATAGCTAACTACATACCTAATTAAAAAATGATTTCAATACTGCTTGACATCAGGCTCTTAAAATATAGAACTCATTACCCAATGGTTGGACTTTCCTTTCATGATGACATTTTCATATATTTATAATTATCATATATAGAAGCAATCAACTGAAAATCTATTATATATTCAGTTAAAAATATATTTGGCTAAAAACGATTATCAGTAGTGCTTGATATCGGGTTATACGTAGCGCGAGATTTGAACTATAAATCTTGTGTTTGTATAAGACTACGAATGCTACGAAGTACTGTTCCTAATATTAGTTAGTGAGTTAAGATGATCTTCTATACGATTATATATAATTATATTATCATAAATTACGATTTCTTCAATCGACAATTGAACTCGGCATGCTCTATAACATGTTTTCATCATTATTTTTACTTATGTCTATTAGAAGGCAATATTGCCAATATGTAAATAAAATATTAGATTTATTCTCGATAATTTCATAATGTGCATAATTAAGTTATGGTTTTTGTACTACTAGATAGTTTACCTAATACAGGTTCCGAAATAAGTTTGTATAAATGAATAATAAAAAAAAGGATGTCAAATTTTAGAACAATACTTTTGATCTTCGTGCAATAATATCATGCAAGCAATTCCATACTAAATTTACTCAAACTAGAATTGCACACGAATTGACCAGCCTCTTCTCTAATCAACTCGAAATTTTTTGGGTAGAAGATAATAAATATCGGTACATATTAATAACCTACTGTATATTATAAGAATTGAGCTTACAAATAAGGAAAAGGAAATAACATGAACATTTGGGTATAAATAAATATCGCAAAATAAATCGTAGTTTAATTCAGCTTTTTATGGTAACAGGATAAGTAATTACAGACTACTAATTGAACCACTTGATTTCCAGCAAGAGTATAAAATATTTTTTAGTTGATAAAATTTATAGTACATATATAAATATAAAGAAAAATAAAAAAAAGAGTGCGCGTAAGGTTTACACGCGATTGAAGTAAAACTTATTTGCTACTGTACAAGATGGCATTTAAGTAAAAATAAATACATCATATAACAATTTTGAATAATGTTCATTAGTAATATGGTAACACTCGTGATGTATGCTTTTATTAAGAAGTGTCAACCATTATACACATTTATATAATAATAAATTACAAATTATTTATTTATAATAGCCTTAAAAATATGTATAATATTTAAAAACAATAATGTAATTAAAGTCATACTTCAAATATGATATGATCGGTTTGTCATTGCAATTAGCATTTAGAAATGAACTTTCATTAGAGAAATGAAGTAAGTGCTGATTAATAACTTCTATAATATTCGTTCACACTGTGGATTATGTTAAATAACTTCTAAACAAATATTGTTTTCGCAACTTCACTCATCATGTAAGTGTTTGAAGAACTTCACGTAATTAAAATTAACATACATTCATTGACTGCTTATATTTTTTTTACTTTTTCGCTGGCGATATAATTTCATTCTTTGTACAGCTGTAATATCTGTCTTGCCTAAATAATATTTTACACTTTAATAACTTCAAAGATTTATATAAACAACGAATAATATAGAAATAATTTCTAATCCATCAGATCTGATTCAGACATTTTTCATTAAATCAAGATTTGTACTACGATGTAAGTTTAAAATGTTTATTTATCTATGCCGATTTTCTTGTGGATAAGAGTACGCATATAACGACAGATCTCTATTCACATACACGACGGCTAATCACAATCGACCCGTATCGAAATGATCTCATCGGGAGCGAATGACAAACAGTTCGGGCGTAACGGACTTCCGTTACATTTGTACGGATTTACACCCTAGGCGCGCCTAAAGAGGTTTTACTTCAAAAACAGTAGTTTTTTCGAAGGTAGGTCCATGGGCGAGAATCACCACAGATCAATGATTTCCTTTCCCTCCCTTGTTTGTCTTGTACAGTTCCTTTACAAACATCTGTTTCCAAATTTTCTGATCCTGCGCTTCTGCTTTCAGTTCCCTGTATTTTTATTCTAGAGTAAGTCATCAACAATTTGCACTCTTCTTCTTACCAATTTTTTTAGTCCTATTTACATTTCGTCGTGTAAAAGACACTTTTTAGCAGAATGGGTCGAATCAGTTACTGTTCTTTTTAATAATTGTGCTCAGTAGAATTCTGAATCACATATTTAATAATAATAAACAAATAATTTTCCCTCAGAGTTTCAAAAGTGAGTTTAACTCCATCCTTTATCCAGTTCATCTCTGTGTGCAACCAAACACAAGCGTGTTTTCCATATTAAGTGTAATTAGCGGAACGCACAACTTTGATAAATGAAATCTGCCGGCCGACTCGTCAGGAGTGATTATTTATAATTTGATTAATTCGTTCTCATATACACACATGTGCACATGTGTGTGCTTTGTTTTCCAGGTACGAAAAGTCACTCGGGAAAATTTAACACAACACAATACGTATAAGTTACGAATTTAATTTAACCAAACATTCTGTACCAACCAGAATTAATAATTGTATGTATCAATTTATCTGTGATGTCAACTGAAATAATTGTAAATTAAATTGCAAATTAGTATGTTCTTTTTAATTTAATTAATAGTTTTTGTACAATACATAATATTTTTCGATTAAATTTTTATATTGAAAATGTAAAATCATTTACTAACTAACTGCAAAATAATAGAAGTAATTATCTAATAATACTTTTTATTTTTCCTTGAATGTTTGTTTTTATTTAAATAATTTTTAGAAAATCAGAGTTTTACATCAATATTTCAGAACTTTGTATTCTACAACCTGTTGTGATAAATAATTTTACCCCAGTGTTATTAGAAGGCAACCCAATCGTATCCATTGTGTTTGAGATTATTATTAGATTTTTCTGATGATGATGATGTGATATATATATATATATATATATATATATATATATATTAAGAGAAATATAATATTTCGGGCACTACTGCAATATTATATTCTCTTAAAATCATATTTAGATGTATAATTTCAAATAAAATGTGATATGACTACTGCTTGATAACAACCTGACCGAGACGAGAATAAAACTTCGAAAATGTGGTAGCAAAAACAAAGCATTTACAATAAAGCAACGAAAAAGTTGTTTACAATAAATAGATTTTATTACATAATTAAAAAATATGCTTTTTAAAAAGGAAAATTAAAGAACTTGGAAGCAAGTGTTATAAAATATAAAAAAATGACTCATATCGAAATAATAAGTATTTATTTATAGAGATTCCACATATTTATTGAAAATCTAATTGTAAGAATTTAAAGAAATATCAAACTTTAGATAATAGCAAACCAAATCTCAGCATTCATATATCGTTAAGCATCTTCTTATATTCTTGTACAATGCAAAATTCAAATTTTCAAATTCGCAATTTATTAACTTCCCGTAGGGCAAGTTATAGTAATCGCAAAAAAATCGAAAATAAAATTTTTATATATCTTTACGTTTCAAAGGTTTCTGAACATTTTGGCATACCTTATTTTTAGAAAAATTGAATGTATGTGTGTGTGTGCGGATACAAATTTTCGTCGACGATTTCGGGAAAACCGATCAACCCATTTGAATAATTCAAAAAACATTCGATTCGTATTGATTGTTTCGAAGATCTAGTAAAAAAAAGTAAAAAAATGCCATTTGGCGGTCAAAAATGATCATTAGACATTTTCACATCAAATTATCAGATATTTTATAGAGATTTTAACAATAAGTATACATTTTGTTTACATTTCTTTGGGTTCCGTACTAATGTTTATCCGTTAGACGGCGACGCGGCGCTTACGCGTTTTATATGTTAAAATAAAGAAAAAAAGTATTTTTTTGTCAAATTTATAGTTTCTCAAAAATCTAATTTTTTCGAAGTAAATTTTTTTCAACAATGTTAATCATTTTAAAAAAATAATAATTTTTGGTACGGGAAGTTCCAGCAATTTGCCTTAAGGCACGATGCCTTGCGCCCCACTAGTTTATTTATTTTTATTTATTCTTTTTCGATGTAAGATAAAATTGAGGTAGTTATACGTAAATATTTAAATTTCTATATAAAAGTGTTTCACAGTAAATGTAAAAATATTTCACAGTCAAAAATAATAAAAATACATAATGTGCGAATGATTTCATAATGATTTACTAAAAATATTCTTTAGTTAATAAAAGGCTTCATATAGTTAATTCAAAATTGAATAGAATTTGCATTATTGGTTTGAGTTTGAAGAAAATTAGAAAAAAGCAAGAAGAATTGGACAAGATCCTATTTAGAAGAATACAAGGATGAAGAAATCAGTTGTTGAGAGCAAAAAAAAAATGGATTTCAATAGCATATAAAAATAAATAAAAATTGAAAAATATAATAGAAATATATATAAAAAAGTATATAATATAAAAATGCTAGAGGGTGACAAAATTCTCTAAGTTAGTAAGGCCAATAGAAAAAATTCTAAGAAAATAGGTCAAAATTGCTCGTTAAATTAAGTTTTGCAATACCCACAACGAGTCTTTCTAAAGCTTATTATATTACATATTATATTCGTTGCCTTGCCCAAAATTTGTAATTAAATTTATTAATAATAAATGTGTATTACAAAAATATATGTAATATTTAAGATAGTAAAGAATCTAATAGGTAATTATTAGAGACTGATTCTGCCGTGAAACAGACCAATAATATGGCAAGACTTTGTTTCGTAGCGCTTCTCATATAAAATGGTACTAAAAACTGTTAAAATGTTATGTATTTGTTCTGTACGGTCAGGCGCTTTATACATAAAATGCATCTCCACTCATGTTATTACGTATTTATAGAATTTTATTTATATACAAATTTATAAAGTGAATATATTGGTATATATTTATATGTTACGGATACATGAACAAATTTAGTAATTACAAAAAATAAATTATCTTAATTGAATTAATTAGAGTAAAATACAATACTAAAACGATATTAGGCCTAATATTAGTATTATTTAACGCAATTACTTGAAGAAAAAATGATATGATATTAAGATAGTTTAGTTAAGGCTTGTAGAATCTTGAGATGCTTCTGATGGTAAAAAATATCTTAAATAGCCATTGCGCGAATTTTATTTAAGTTCGAAATCTGGCAAATAATAATTAAGAGCAATATCAAGAACAGAATATAGTTGTAATGATAAAATACTTAGTATAAAAAGTGTAAGAATAATTTGGAATAAAAAAATTAAGAAACAAAGTTTTTAATTTTATTTTGTTGTAATAAAATTTGATATTATTTAATGAAAAATATACCTTCATCTATTATTCACAGTTCTTATTTTTTAATGTAATAAATATTTGTATTTGCATTTTAACAATGAGAAATATTCGTGATGCATTGCCTGGATGTACCGCTACAAGTCAAACACAAATGCTGTTTATATCCGTTGCAGCTTAACCGGCGGATATATATATATATATATATATATATATATATATATATATATGTATGTTTTTCTGTGTGTGAGTTTGTGTCATAAGATTTTTCTAGAAAATCGACAGTTTTCCCGAGGAAATGAGAAAAGATTTGTAGACAGCCTCCGCCAGTTTGTCGCTCCTGGCGCTTTTCTCGAAACGATTCCGATTGCTAAGCGTATGATTGATTCTTTGCAAAAAAAATCACTAAGACCGATTTTCGATACGCGAAAATCGACTGCGTTCTACGAATTCTTATTACGCGGAAATTTTTTGAAGTACCTCTAAATATAAAATGTAGTAAAAGTATAAATAAAAAATGTAATACTAGTTAATATCTCACTGTTATGTAACAATAATAAAAGTATAATGATTATGTATGCAATTTTATTTAGACTAAACTTGTAAAAATATTAGAGAAATAAAACTTATAATCAGTACATAAATGAAGATAGGTTTTGATAAAATACCGCTTGTTATTGAATTTTCTTTATCTAAATTATTTTTGAAGTTAAACTTCTGTAGGTGCGACTAGGGTGTAAATCCGTACAAATGCAACGGAAGTGCGTTACGGCAGATAAGAGTCGATAAGATAAGAGTCGAGTGCCAATAATTCGTCATTCGCTCTCGATATCATTTCTATACGGGTTGATTGTGATTAGACGTCGCGTATGTTAATTGTGATCTGTCGTTGTATGCGTACCGATATCAACAAGGAAATCGGCATAGATAAATAAACATTTTAAAGTTACATCATACAAATCTTGATTTAATGAAAAATGTCTGAATCAGAAGAATATTTTACCCTGTCTCCCGTAAATAATTATAATGAAAATAATAAAAAAATGCAGCATATGTGCCGTATATAAAACATAAGTATATAGAAATAATTTCTATATTATTCGTAGTTTCTGTAAGTCTTTGATGTTATTGAAATGGAAAACATTTTTTAGGCAAAACAAATATTACAATTGTTCAAGGAATGAGATTATATCGAAGGCGAAAAAGTAAAAAAAAAATAATATTAGTCAATAAATGTATATTAATTTTAATTACATGAAGTTCTTCAAATACAATTATTACATGATGAGTGAAGTTGCGAAAACAATATTTTTAAGCGTTGTTTAACATAATCCACTGTGTGAACGAATATTGTAGAATTTATTAATCAGCAATTACTTCATTTCTCTAATGAAGGTTCATTTCTAATTTCTCATTACAATGACAAACCAATGTCGTATTTGAAGTATGACTTTAATTACATTATTGTTTTAAAATATTATACATACTTTTTATGCTATTATAAGTATATAATTTATAATTTATCATTTATAAATGTGTATAATGGTTGACACTAATAAATATGTGCATCACGAGTATTATCATATTGCCAATAAACATTACTCAAAATTGTTATATGATGTATTTATTTTTACTTAAATGCCATCTTGTACAGTAGCAATTAAGTTTTACTTCAATCGCGTGTGATCTACTTATGTGTGGTTATATACTTGTTGACTTATTTGCATTTTGAATAAAAAGCATAACTTGTACATGCATCTAAGTTACATTCGGCCCAAGATAAAAACTTTAAAATATAAAATAAAAGAATGATGCAAAATTTTCAAGTATCGAATTACGTTTTGTACATTCTCAGTGGTTGACTTCTTCGAAATGGTAGAAATTATTTGTAAAAAATTTTTTAGATATTTCAAATATATATATATATATATATATATATATATATATATATATATCGTTTACAAAGTGTAGGAGACAAATGGAGATTCCCTGGGATTTATACAACACACAGGTTTCAGGAGCTTACAAGATCTGTCTGGACAAAGCTGAAGGAAACATACGAGACAAATATATAAGTCTATGTGTGCCAAACGGATATATTTCTCGATGTAAGTAATGAAATATTGTCGAGAGCAGTAAGAAGACTGAAATATTTTTACTTTTGTTTATGGATAAGGTGTTCTATACATTTCAGGATTCATAGAAATGCCAACTGAGGAAACAAATGCGAAATTATAGACGAGGGGCTTGAGAGATTTATAGATTTGTTACTTAAGTTGATCGAAACCTTTCTTCTTGAAATTTTATACAATTATACATATATCGTGAAGTTCATGCTACTTGTCTCAAGGTAGTATGAGTAAGTTGTGATCAACAATATTTTTATATCAAATAAAATTTTGTAAAATAAAAATAGTTACAATTTATTGTTGTTATACTATTCATTTTATTTAAATAATTATAATAGAATAAATTTATATCCTAATACAAATATTTAACTACTAATTCAAAGTACATTCAAAGTCAAATGCATTCTAATTTACTACAAAGGTTATCAACACCTGTACCGTTTGAATTCTTTGAATTATATTATAAATGAATTTACTGGTAAAAACGTATTCACCTATTTTCGAATTTTGTTCACAAGGCAACCGCAATAAGACTGCAAACTCATCAAAGGTTCAATAATTTGGCATAACTTATTTATCAATATCATACTCAAAAAAAGAAAACTGTCCTTAAACTTCAATCAGTTCTTCGTTCCGTTAACACGTGTAAAATGTTATTTGAATCATTCTAAAAAAAATCTATTTTTTGCATTTTATGCCTCATATCTTTAAAACCGCTAGACATGCATTTGCCAAAAACTAATCAGCAAGTCTCCCCATTAATAGCAAGTACATAATTTTTGAATCATTTAATTCGGTTGATCCGTTCTCTCAAAATCGTGTAAATCTGTTAATTTTTTTCTACTATAATTTAAATTAAATACACAAAATTTAAAATAAAGCCATAAAATTAGTTTTGAAAAAATTCAGTATCTTTGTAAACTTCATGGTTAGCAGAAATCTACATGACATACCTACAAGTTTCTATAATTATGAATTTAATAACAAAATTTTTAAAATAATTTTATAAAAAGTGCTCTATGAACAATAATACAATTATTTAAATTTTACTTTTTGCCCTTGAATTTATTGTTTACGATAATCATATTATTTTTACCACAAACTGAATATTAACAAGATTTACAGTAATAATAAAGATAAATTTTATGAAAGTTGAAATAGTTGTTTTCATTGCCTTGAACTGAAATTCAGTAGTCATGTCAACAAAATAAAACAAATGTACATTTTATATTAAAAAAACAAAAATTATTTTCATAAATATATTTTCATAAGAGAGAATTGTTTTCAATATTTTTATATAAAGCGAAGAAAACTATTTAAATTTATTAAATTTTAAAAGAACAATAGTCAAGTCGATTGGATTGGATATAACTTCAAATCCAGAGGAATGCACATAGTCGAATGGATTGGATATAGGACATGGATCGGTATGATTGGTGATGGTTCTAAAGACTTATCATCACCATGCTGGTTACGAAAATCGATTGAAACTTTGTTGGTCCTCACTTGTGGATTTATTTGACTTTCTGAGGTCAGACATAGGATTTCTGATGGTTCAAGAAAGCATGGCTTGTCCAATGACATTATCTGCATTTACCCCTTAGTCTGAGGCGAAATCCGCCGATAACAGGTTGAATGTAAAAGTCAAGCATCTTCGATTTTACGTGTGTGGTTAGATTGAATTTGACGTTTCGAACGATGGGCCTTTGTGTTGGTGAGCCTTTCTTGCATTGTTTTCATCCGAATGGGGACTGCGATGAGGTGAGCAATCAAGGTGGGGATCTATGGTTGCTGCAGCTTCGCTAATCCAGGAAGGACGACGATTACCTTCTTCACGTTGTCAAAAAAAATTTACTTAATTTCGGTTTCGAGGTCTATCAAGATACTGTCCACACCATCGATTGAAATTAGCAAACTTTAATTAATATGAAGTATTATTGACATTGTATTATTTTTCTCGAAATTTTCAATTTTCATATTCAAAAGCAAGAATTTTATTGTTTGAAAAAACGAAAAAGAAAATAATATGTAAAATATATAATAAAATATATATATATATATAAAATATTGACGTAGTATTTACTTTCTCTGAACTTTTTAAATAAACTTTTCAATACAATATTTCTCTGTTAATTACATTATATATATATATATATATATATATATATATATATATATATATTATGAATGTTGTGCTGTCCTAAAATTCATTGTTTACGATTTTTAAATAATATACTAATGTTTCTTGAAACTTCTTTGTAGTTCAGAGGTAAGCGTCTTGAAACCAGAGAGTTTCAGGTTCGTTAATCGAATGGAATAGCTAGTCAAACAGTAGTAAATTGGTTTTTATTTGAAAATATAAATTGAAATAAAAACACAAAAAGCCAAAATGTTCAGAAACGTAAAGATACGCAATATTTTTATTTTCGATTTTTTGCTATTACTATAACCTACCCTACGGGAAGTTTTTAATTTAAAATAAATCCTAAAATTAGTTTTTAGGAGTTGAGAAGAATCCAGTAATTTCACACTTCATGGCAATCATAATTCTACATGACACACTGAAAGTTCCTAAAATTATGAATTTAATCACAAAAACTTGGAATTCAGCAATAATTATATTTATCGTTTATAGTTTATAAACTATATATTTGGTAAGTTCTATTAAAAAAGATATGATCATACTGCAATATCATATTGCAATGCTGTCACTAAAATTTATAAACAAATTCTTCATTTTCAATTTATTTAGTTATATGAAATTTACATTATATATTATTTATATAAATTTTTTGTTTGTGCTATCCTTAAACTTATGCTTTACGGTTTTATTAACCAGATTTAGAGCATTAACTAACAATAAGTTAAATTTTATAGAAGTTCAAATTTTGGAACCTCAAACTAAAATCCGGTATTCATGTCAAGTCAACTGATAAAATAAATGCACATTTTATAATAAAAATAAAAAAATATTTCAATAAAATCAATATCGAATATCGAATTAAACTATTGGGGCGCATGGCATCGTGCCTTAAGGCAAATTGTACCAAAAATTATTATTTTTTTAAAAACGATTAACATTTTTGAAAAAGTTTTACTTAAAAAAAGTTAGATTTTTGAGAAACTATAAATTTGACACAAAATTACTTTTTTTTGAAAAAAAAAATTGACATATTTTGACATATTTTGAAAATTCTGAACTTTTTTTCAAAGCAATCACTGCTTTAACTGCATAGAGACGAAATGTCAAAGCGCGTAAGCGCCACGTCGCCGTCTAACGGATAAGCATTGGTACTGAACCCATAGGAATATAAATAAAATTTATACTTATTGTTAAAATCTCTATAAAATATCTGATAATTTGATGTGCATATGTCTAATGATCATTTTTGACCGCCAAATGGCATTTTGTTTACTTTTTTTTTATTAAATCTCCGAAACCGCTAGGCCTGCCTTCATGAAAATTTGATCAATTCTTCATCTTGTCAATACAAGAAATTTTTTTTGAATTATTAAAATCGGACGCTCCGTTCTCTTAAAAACTGAATTACCATTTCTGGCATTTTTTGCCCCGTATCTTCGGAACGGCTAGACCTGCCTTCACCAAAAACTAATCAACACGTCTCCTTATCAATACAAATCGAATGTTGTTTGAATTATTCAAATCGGTTGATCGGTGTTCCCGAAATCGTCGACGAAAATTTGTATCCGCACACACACACGCACATACACACACACATAGATACACACACACATACATCGATTTTTTCTAAGGTATGCCAAAATGTTCAGAAGATTTTGAAACGTAAAGATATATAAAAATTTTCATTTTCGATTTTTTTGCGATCACTATAACTTGCCCTACGGAAAGTTAAATATTTCAATAAGATCAATATCAAACATCGAATTAAATAAAGAAATGAACTTAAAATACGTGAACAAGCTTATATATATATAACACTACTTGCTCCAATTTCAATTTTTATTTTCAGGCAGACTCCAAATTTTAATCTGTTTATTAATTATTATTAATCTAATGTTCGATAATAAGTCGTGTTCCTGCAGTTCCTGTAGATTCGCCTGAAGGCATATTGCCATGTACCTCTAGTTAATTAATTACACGAGTCAATTTAATTGAAAATATAGAGTCTATTACTACACTGATAGCACCATAAATATCTCCTCTGATTCCATTACATCACATGTGGCGAAGTGTTACTTTGAACCGAAAAGGGAAGCACTACTTAATAGATCGTGCTCGGGGGAGAGAAGTGCTGCTAAGTAAAATATTTCATGTCTGAAGGGGACAATATGCAATTTATCTTATAATGGAATTGTTAAAATACGCGATACATGCTTTTGACACAATAGAATCTTTCGCCAATGGCAAAGGAAAGGAACTCCCTGGCTCTCAACTCAGTCTCTCTCCAGCACCAGCTGGTTGACAGTCGACGTTTTTGATTTTATAATTGAAAACTACTCGCTAGGGGTTGCTTCATCAAATTATAGGGCGACATTGTAAATAAATGTATTGTAAGTGCTTAGGTAATGGAATGTGCGTTTGGTTCTGACTGGTTATGGTAGGTGGGTGGGTAACTCAAATGCAGGCGTATGAAAGGAGGACTACTGGTGCTTGTACAACGGTGGTGTTTTTAAGGGGGTATTTTAGTGTAGAGTGATGGATTTTAGGTCATTTTTAAATTTTCGTAAAAAAAAGCAATGAATGTTTTTAATATCTATTTTTTTTCCACTTGTTTATTAATATTATAAAAATACAAAACAAAATTTAAAAATAAAAATGTTGAAAATTGTAAAAACTGGCAGCTGATGAAGTGGGTGGTCTCAAAAAATGGCACCGCAGTCTTGACATGATTTCAGCCCTCCTAGCCATCGGAAATGCAAAAAATAAAAAAATTATTAATCTACCATAATGTCGCAATCGCCCGAACTAGCAACGAGTAAAAATTTTTTTTTACAAATTGGCGACTGTTTGATAAAAAGTGCTTTTTTATTGTTTTTTTGAGTTTCTCGAATTTTTTAAAAATAGTAAAAATTGGAATTTGGAAATAATTCTAGTTCGGGCTATAGATAGGTTTATAAACAAGACTCTCTGAACATTTCAAGTGAATCGGTCGATTAAAAACTCGAGAAATCGTGTCAACAGTACTGAAAAAGTCTGTTCTGAGAAAAACGCATTTAAAGTTTTGCGAGAAGCCAAACCAGTATGGAGACCGAGTCAGTAAAATGCCTATATCTCCGAAAATAATTCAAATTCACAAAAACCTTCTCGTACCCATATTCTTAGATAGTTAAACTTTGAAAATATGAAATGAAAAAAAAATCGATTTTTTCAATCGATTACAATATTCCCTTAATATAATTATGCCTATTGATCCAGTCATTATAGTAAGTTCACCTTGAAATTCGAGATACCCAGCTGTAAATCTGTAAATACCCTAAAATAGCACCCTAAAAGTTATCTCAAAACCTACGTATGGTACGTACACCCTACCATATTTTTAGGGTGCTATTTTAGGATATTTACAGACTTACAGCTGGGTATCGCAAATTCCGAGATTCTTACCTAATTTAAGCTTAAGCTTACTGGACTATATATCAAACATGTACTAGATTATTAATTAATTGATTTTATTTATTGCATGCTGAATTTGACAAAATTGCTTGTAGTGTATAGTACACAAAAACGCAGGTTGACCATAAAACAACAATAATTTCCTCCAAATAAAATCGGCAAGAGATTTATACTTATGGATGCTAATTTATGATGAATCGTGCCTTGCCGATATTCTATAATTAACTAGTAGATGCATAGCTTCGTGCCTCAATTTTTGGAAAAAATAGATTTTGCCGTAATCTAACAGATAAACATAAGTACGCAAACAAATTTGTTGAAAAAAAATTAAAATCTCTATAAAATAGATCATGATTTGATGTCCATATGTATATATATATGCACATTTAATAATAATTTTTAATCGCAAAATGGCTCTTTTTTATTCGAACTTATAAACCTCAAACAGCTGATTAAATTTTTGGAAGACAGCCAAAAAATTAATCGGCTGTTTGTTTCGTAAGCACAAATAAAATGTTTTTAAAATAATTGAAATCAAAAACTCCGTTATCTCAAAAACTGAATTATCATTTTTGGGCCTTTTTGCCTCGTGTATTCAAATGGCTGGACCTGCCTTCGCCAGAAACCAATCAAAAAATTATATTTTTTAATTCACTAATAATCACACAAAATATTTTCACCAAATTATATGAAATTTACATAGTAACTTATGTGCAATTTATTTTTTTAATGTTGTGCAGCTCCTAAATTTATTGTTTGCGATATTTATATTATTTTTACCAAAAACTTAATATTAACAAGATTTATATTAATAATGCAGATAAATTTTATTAAAGTTCAAATACTTGTTTTTTTATGGGCCTAAACTGAAATCCAGTAGTCATGTCAATAAAATAAAACAAATGTACATTTTATATTAAACAAAAACAAAAATTATTTTTTTAAATATATTTTCATAAGAGAGAATTTTTTGCAATATTTTTTCATATAAAGCGAAGAAAACTATTTAAAATTATTACATTTAAAAGTACAATGGTAAAGTCTACTCCACATTTATTTTTCTACTAATAACTTCGAATCCTGAGGAATGCACATAGTCGAATGGATTGGATATGGGACATTGATCGGTATGATTGGTGATGGTTCTAAAGACTTATCATCACCATGCTGGTTACGAAAATCGATTGAAACTTTGTTGGTCCTCACTTGTGGATTTATTTGACTTTCTGAGGTCAGACATAGGATTTCTGATGGTTCAAGAAAGCATGACTTGTCCAATGACATTATCTGCATTACCCCATAGTCGGGGCGAAATCCACCGATTCCAGAATAAATGTAAAAGTCAAGCATCTTCGATTTTACGCGTGTGGTTAGATGGAGTTTGACGTTCCGATCGATGGGCCTTTGTGTTGGTGAGCCTTTCTTGCATTGTTTTTATCCGAATGGCGACTGTGATGAGGTGAGCAACCAAGGTGGGATCTATGGTTTACTGCAGCTTCGCTAATCTAATGGAGAACGACGATTAC
>NW_020539036.1:0-27630 GCF_003426905.1 Ctenocephalides felis
CTTATAATTCCATTCCTTGGCAAGTTGTTGATAGTCCTACAAGGAAACGTCCAAACCGACAAGTAGATCAGCCAATTCAATTAACAAATAGATTTAACGTATTAACAAACAAAGAGCCTATTGCTGTTTCAGAAATATCAAAAAAAATTTGCCACCGCCAGTTTTTATTTACGGTGTGGTTGATTTCCGAGGTATGGTTGATGAAATCAGAACTATTCTAAATATCAAAAATTTTACCACTAAAACATTTCCTAATGATATATCAAATTATTGTTCTTTCTGTTGATGATTATAAAAACCTCGTTAAATATCTCCGAGGTCGTAGAGCAGTTTTTCATACCTATCAGATTAGCAGCGAAAGAGCATACAGAGTGGTCATGAAATATATGCATTATTCAACCGATATTACAGAGCTAAAAACAGCAATTGAAACTTTTGGGCATAAAGTTAGGAAATAAACAAATGTTATTCACTTTAGAAGTAAATTACCACTCAACATGTTTTATGTTGATTTAGAGCCAAGCAGCAATAACTCCGATATCTTCAAATTAAATAAAATCCTAAATCAAATTGTGCATTTTGAACCTCCAATGAGATCATCAGAAATAGCACAGTGCAGTAGATGCCAAATGTATGGTCATACAAAATCTTACTGCAACCGGCCATTTAGGTGTGTAAAATGTGGTGATCAACATGAGAGTAAAAAATGTACAAAATCAAAAGATTACCTGCATTTTGCACTAATTGTGAAGAGTCCCATACCGCAAATTATAGGGTTGCCTAACTTATAGAAACCTCTTGAACAGTAAACCTAAAATAAACACCAATAGCAATAGTGCGACTAATCAAAATTATTCGAATAATCATCCAAATTATGCAAAGCATTCTACTTTTAATCATCGTAATGAAAATCTTTTTAATTCAGAACATATGTCATATGCTCAAGCAATCAAATCTAGTAAATCAGAAATTTCAGAAAGTATTAATTCAAGTCTCTTCCATTTTTTGAATGAGTTCAAAAGTATGTTCAATCAGCTCATGCAGCAAAATACAATGATGATAACATGTTATCCACGCTTATAAATAAACCTAAATAATGTTCAAATTTCTAAGATTAGGATTATGGAATGCAAATGGGCTTTTACAGCATAAAAATGAATTGATAGTGTTCCTTAATGAAAATAAAATTGATATATTACTAGTAAGTGAAACCCACTTCACTAAATACTCCAACTTTTTATCCTCAGTACTATATTTATCATACATGTCATCCAGATGGTACAGCACACGGTGGCTCAGCCGTATTGATCAAGTCCAACATTTCTCATTATGAACTCCAAAAGTATGACAAAGAATTCCTTCAAGCAACAACAATCCAAGTTCAACTTTCTTCTTTTCCATTAACTATTTCTGCAGTATATTGTCCTCCCCGGCATAAGATTAGCGCTTCACAATTCTCTGATTTTTTTGGGTCGCTTGGAAGTAAATTTATTGTCGGCGGAGACTTTAATAGCAAGCACACGTTTTGGGGATCAAGACTGATCAATCCAAAGGGAAGAACACTTTATGAAGTTCTTGATCAACAATGCTATTCTACTCTTTCCACAGGAACTCCAACCTACTGGCCTACTGACATAAGAAAGAAGCCGGATTTACTGGATTTTTTTATAATAAAAGGTTTAAATTCCAAGTATACTGATGTTAATCCAAGCTATGATCTTTCATCAGATCACTCCCCGATTATTGCCACTATTTCTTCTTCTATTATGAACGTCTGTAATCCTGTTAGACTTCATTCAACAAAAACTAACTGGGAGCTATACCGTTGTAAAATAGAAGAGAAGATAAATCTCAAAATTAGTCTAAAAAATCCAGCAGAGATTGACCACGCTGTTGACAAGTTTAACGAAATTCTTCATGGAGCAGCTGTAATAGCTACTCCAAAAACAACCGTCAAGCAGGAGCAATCGCTGTCCTTGGAAATTAAAAATTTATTAGCAGATAAAAGGAGAGCAAGACGCAAATGGCAATCAAGTCATTTACCTTCGGATAGAAATATTTTTAATAATTTAAGCAACAGGCTTAAATTGAGGCTCAGAGAGATTTCCAACCAGAACTTTAACAAGTATGTATCAAATCTTAATAGATTTGATAATTCAATCTGGAATCCTATTAAACACAAACAAAAACCTCAAATTAGAAATCCACCTATTCGATGGGATGAGCGCAATCACCTACACTGGGCAAGAAGTGACGCAGAAAAAGCTGATCTATTTGCTGAATATCTGAGTTCAGTTTTTCAACCTAATCCAGATCTCTCAAATACAGCGGACACCAGTTTGACTTCATTTACCTTAGTAAACTCTGAAAACAGTATAAACTTCTTCTCTTTAAAAATGATAGTTAAAGAAATTGCTAAACTGAAGAATAGGAAATCTCCTGGATTTGACTTGGTGACTTCAAGAATGCTTAAAGAAATGCCAAAGAAGGGATTTATTTTATTAACTTATATATACAATTCGATAATAAGATTAAACTACTGGCCAACCTTCTATAAAACATCCATAGTAAAAATGATACATAAAAGTGGGAAAGATCCAAACATGGTTTCTTCATATAGACCGATCAGCCTTTTGCCTATTGTCTCGAAAGTGCTTGAAAAACTGCTACTCCAAAACATCTTAGCTAATACAAATATTTTTCCAGACCATCAATTCGGCTTTCGGAACCAACATTCTACAGTTCAACAGTGCCATAGAATTGTAAGCGTTATCAATAATACCTTTGAGGCTAAGAAATTCTGTTCCGCGATTTTTCTAGATGTGAGCCAAGCTTTCGACAAGGTGTGGCATAAAGGCCTTTTATTCAAGATTGGCTCTCAACTTCCAAGTAGGTATTACAATATTCTAGAATCCTACCTTGATGGTAGGAAATTTAGAGTCCGTGTTAACTCAAATACTTCAGCATCTCATCAAATAGAAGCAGGTGTTCCACAGGGAAGTGTTTTGGGCCCTTTACTGTATATTCTATTTACAAGTGACTTTCCGACATTACAATCGACCATAACAGCAACTTTCGCTGATGATATTGCAGTACTTTCAACACACATCGATGCATCTGTTGCATCAAGCAATCTGCAAAGCCATCTTAATATTATTGAGGAATGGACAAGGAAATGGCGAATAAAAATTAACGAAAGTAAATCGAGTCATATTTCGTTTACTCTCAACAAGTCAACATGCCCAAGTGTTTACTTTTATGGACGAAAAATACCAAGTAATAATTGTGTCAAATACTTGGGTATGCATCTTGATCGTAGACTGACCTGGAGAGATCACATTTGCTCAAAAGTAAAAGCGATAAAAATTAGAACTGCAGAAATATATTGGCTATTAGGACGCAAGTCAAAATTATCCCTTGAAAATAAAATATTAATTTATAAAACAGTGATAAAACCTATATGGACTTACGGTATTGAATTATGGGGATGTGCCAGCAAGTCGCATATAGCATTAATGCAGCGTGCCCAATCAAAAATACTCAGACAGATAGTTGATGCCCCTTGGTTCGTCAGTAACAAGACCATACATGACGATCTGAATATTTTATATATCGAGGAAGTAATAAGAAACTTCAGTGTCCACCACTTTCAAAAACTAGAAGCCCATCCAAATAAAATAGTTGCACAACTGCTTGAGATGCCACATTCCAGGAGGCTCAAGCGTAAATCACCAATGGATAATATCCTAATCTAGCAAATTGTTTAATGGAACAATTTCTATATTTTTTAGAGTAATCATCGAAATATGTTAGTTAAGTTAATTTAATTTTTTTTTTGTAGTATTATTATATTATTTTATTATTTACTATTATTACATATTACTATTATTATTAGTTACTATTCTTATGTTATTATTTTTATTTATTCTTATTTAGTTTATTCTTTTTAGTTCATATATATATATAAGCAATGCAGCTCATAGAATATAAGTACTGTTCTGATTGCTGTAAAATAATAAATGAATAAAAAAAAAAAAAAGTTTTTATATCTAAAATGCCTGACTGCACAGCAACCACATAAACTTTTTACAGTTTTTAGTACCATTTTATATGAATAGCCTTGTCATAACATTGCTCTATTTTATGGTAGAATTATCTCATAAATTTTGTGACTGATTTTTGTTTTGAATAAATTTTGTACTGACTTATTTTTGACTGTTTATTATACTGACTAAATTTTGTATAGACTAAATTTTACTACAGAGTGAACTTTTGAACTGGCTGATTTTTGTACAGACAGATTTTTTATACTGTTCGATGTTTTGTAAGGCGTGATTTTTAGTACTGGCTGATTTTTTTACAGACTAAACTTTTTTTACTACATTTTTGCGCCGACTGAATTTTCCAGCAGGCTTAATTTTTATACAGACTAAATTTTTATACACATTTTATTACTTGAACTAATTTTTAAATTTATGAAATTTGTAATTCTTGATTTTTAACCGACCGATTTTTTCTACTAGTTCATTTTTACATACTAATTTTTATACAGACTATTTGCTGAACTATATGTTATTTTATGTTGGGCGATTTTTGAATAGCCAAATTTTTACTGATGGATTTTTGTATAGCCTTATATTTACACT
The DNA here is from genome assembly GCF_003426905.1 of Ctenocephalides felis. Classification (NCBI taxonomy): domain Eukaryota; kingdom Metazoa; phylum Arthropoda; class Insecta; order Siphonaptera; family Pulicidae; genus Ctenocephalides; species Ctenocephalides felis. Next base: position 4,647 of record NW_020539036.1, read on the forward strand.
ATTTGTAATTTGTATTTTATGATATCCACACGATCCTATTTCATATCTAATTTGTAATATGTAACTCAATTCGGCCTGATTTTTACATCTAGATTTAGTAAATATGGCATGCAATTAAGTTGTTTGCTATTTACAATAATATATTTGTAATGTTTTTTTTCTGTGCTCTGTTAATTTTATAATATGTTATATTTGTACAATCTAATTTTATTGCTACCATATTTTTTGCATTCACTTTTTTCAGTAGTTATTTTTATACAGATTTATTTTGTGCGCCGTATTTCATGGAATTGGTTTATGTGGTATATAAAAATATTGTTTATTTTTGAATAGATATGATTGTGATGATTACTTTTAAAAAATCGATTAAATTTAAATTGCATCAAAGTATTTTTTTTTGAACTTCCTAATGCACGGTGTATATTAAATTTCGCGCATGATTAGTCATGTATGTAAAACTACATGAGCTTATTTTATCTTAGACTTGTATACAATGCACATTTAGATACTCATACATAATTTCAAAAGTCCGTTTGCATAAAATCTATATACAGTTTTTCTACTTCATCATTTGGTTGCACAAAAAATTACTGGAAATATGCGAAAATGGCTTTATTCAAAAACCCCTTTTGTCGTAACAGTAATAGAAGATGAATAGATAAATAAATTAACTGTTATTATCATTGTAAATTGTCCTATATTATTTCATCATTATTATTATTTTATAGCAACTTTATTTTATAGGTTAAATAATTTTCTCTGTGCTTGAAAAATTAAGTTAAAACTAATTAGGGCTAATTCTTAATTAGTATCGGTTCAAAATTTACAGATATATTTTTGCCCAAATTAATCCAAATTAATGTTCAAATGTATGTGGTAAAATATGGTTGAAAAGCTAGAGTCAAAAATAAATGAAAAATATTTTATGAAAAATGAAAAAAAAAAATAATTTTAGGAAACAACTTTTACTTTGTGCAATGAAATTTGTGATCGATTTGTTAGGAGCTCCAATATATAATTGAAACTAAGCTCGAGCTCGATATCAAGCAGTATGATGTCAAATTTCTACTTGAGGTTAGATTTTAAATATAATATTAAGTGAAAATTGCTATTCGTAAGTATTGTACACTAACTTAATATGAACATTTTCAAATTTCCTTGCTCCCAGAAACTCAAATGGTTCCAAATTGATACGAAACTATTCTCTGAAAGTTCTGGCTCTTAACAGTCTTTTAGATAGAGTGCAATTCAATCAAAGATTTATATGGAAGTAGCATGAAAAAATTTTCAAATATTTTGCAGAGCGTCGAATTTTCAATAAAAAATGACACGAATTTTCACTTTTAATTCATTTGTCGCTAAGTTATACCTAACGAGTTTTTTTTTAATTTTCGAAATTTTTTCCATGCTATTTCCATACAAAGTTTGATTCAATTGCGCACTATCTAAAAGTTAATATTTAGAGCTAAAACTTTCAGACAATTGTTTTTTATCAATTTGGAATCATTTGAGCTTTTGGGAGCAAGGAAATTTGAAATGTCCATATTAGGGACCACCCTAATATATATTCTACATATAAAAAAGTAAACTGGTTGATCACTGGGTTGCCTTGCCGGAAAATGGTTAAGATGTACGATGGAAAGCCAAGCTTATAGAATACGTTGTTCTAATCGATGTTAAAAAAGTTTAGGATATATTAAAAAAAATTAACAAATATAGAAAGCACAGAAAATTATACAAAATTTTCTATAAAGTTTGAATTAAATAATTTATTTCATTGAAGTATACAAAAAAAGGCATCACGATAAGAACAAAATTTTTAAGTACTTTTGTAATTTTGTGTACAAAAAAACAAATATTTTTTAATCTTAATCTAAACAAAATAGGCGCGACACACCGCCCAAGATTTTAAATATTCAATTTCAATAAAAACGAAATACATTTCATAAACAAAATTATACGACTAATTAAAATGGTAATTAGAAACGGGCACAAATGAAGGAATATATATTTATACATACAACAAAAAATTGAAACGAAAAAGAAAATTATAAATATAAAAAACTCCTAATTATACACTTCATCATCACCGAGCAGAACCTTGTGTAAAAATTAAAATCTTGAGATGCTCTGCGTCTTATGAATATTCATACGGCAAATAAATATGAATATTAAATTTGTTCTAAGCAAAAGCAAAATACCATGAAATCAGTATTATATCTAGAGATAAGCAAATTGTGCTGTATGAATGAGGTTTCCTCTTTATAGATTTATATCCATGTCAGAATAGAATAACTTAATTGACGAGGACCTTGGAAGCATACGATTTACGTCAAAGAAACTATACCATTGAAATTTATTGACCTGGATCGTCTGATTTTCATTGGAAGAAATTTACTTGAAAATGAAAATAATGAATAGTAAATGATAATTGACGGTGCAACTAATGCTATTCCTTAACATCTTTAAACTCTACTTTCTAAACAATAACAATTATAGGCAACAATAAATGAATAATTTTAATTACCATACTAACCAATTACCAATTTGAGGTTGTGTTTCATTCAGCCCATGTAACTACTACTAGGTTAGAAGATTGATAATTTTTGTTTATTAACTTCCCGAAGGAGAAGTTTATGTTTTCACAAAAAATCCGCTAATTTGATGTTTTCTCGACGTTTCAAGCCATTCTGAATCGAAAGAGACCAAATTTGGATAAAGTATGTGTGTGTTTGTGTGTGTGTGTATGTGAACAGATTTTTTTGCCGTAAATCGACGTTTTCTCAAAAACGCCTGAACCGATTTCAGAAATTGAAAAGTCATTTGATGTATCTCAATGAGGACTATCGTTTTCCAGTTTTGTGCGACGATCTGCCAAGCCGTTTCTTTGTAATTCAAAAAAGTGTTAAATTTCTCGTCCACATTTAAGCTCATACTACCGAATCGATTTCAAAAAATCAAAAACTGTTCGAGAGATATTAGTTGGGAATGGTACTGATTAGTTTTAGGTGAAAATCTACCGAGCCGTTTTCTTGTAATTAACTGTTGAAAAAAAAATTAAGCCGATTTTTATGGAACTTTTTTTAGCAATATATATATCATGGTCTTATAGAACTTACTGAAATATTACGGCCTTAGGACAAGTAGTTTAATTTAAAAAAATTATCAAAGTTTGAGAAAATGAGTAGTTTCTTTGACGTTAGCTAAAATCAAAATTAGACGATTTACTTGGTATAGCAATAGAGTACTTGGTCTTAATAAACATACTAAACCATAAAAGTCCTACGGAAACTGGTTCAAATATAAAAATTGTTGATTTTTGAAAATTTGCTTTTAGAAATTACTCCGAGTTAACGTGTTTGTTTGTTTTCAATTATGTGTAATAAATCCACTCGGAAAACTTTTAATCACTCATTAATTAATTTATGTTTTATTGATTAAGTCGATTATTTACACATATCGGAAACTTCATGTAACTTGCCTCATGAAAAAATACCAATACCAACTATAGTATCAACTTTAAACATGAAAATGAGTTTGCTACCGCTCAGGGCTAAAAGCTTTGGCGTTGCAGTCTCAAAGCTGAGGTTCAACTCAAGTCTAAAATAGCTTGATGGCAAGCAGTAGTACTTGAAACATGTCAAGTAGAAATGACCTGTTCGAGCATTGCTGATTCAAAAATATGCACAATTGAATATAAATATATGACAATTTGAAAGGAATAAAACCTTTGGGTTGCTTTCTATAATATAAAGATCAATGTGATTCAATTGTTTTCTTCAGGAACTTACTTATAACCAGTTTTTATTAATTTTTCTTCAGGAACAATGTCAAACATCAACAGTTTTGGTTTTTGCATTCCTAGTTAAGGAGACAAGAAAAGAATTTTACTAATCTCTATGTCGATGTTTGTTCTTTATGTTATTTACAGCATAGCTTGATTAAAAATAGTTTTTTTTTTCAATATTTATTTGTAAAACGTAAATGTTCAGCAATTTTCCTTAGAGCTCAACACCAAACATTACGACTTTTGTTCCTGCTCTCTTATGGTAAGCTAGCTGGTAAAAGAACAAGTTTATCCTGTCGACGTTTGTATTATTTATAGAATTCCTTTCCGTTTAATTGAAATCGGCTATTGCCATTGCGATGATGTCTTAGAAAGTCGGCGGTGCCCCATGTGGTCGTGATATGAGCCCCCACGTGTCGTTGACATATCGCCTACGTATTAATATTGTTGCTGATTTCACGGGAGGCTTAATTACTGATCAAATCTCGTGAGTTAACCCTTTTTAACAAGGTCAATTATTTATATACTACGCTCAGCATAACCACGCTGAAATCCAACTCATAAATGAATATATATATATATATATATATATATATATATATAATATATACACAAATAAGATTAAGCAGAGCTGGAATATTCTGATGGTTTGATCACCACATTAATTTAAGTTAAATATTTTTTTATGCTTGAGCGGACTAATTTTAACACTATGTCCATAACCTGATAGCAATTGGAAACGAGTAGTAATAACACCTTACCTTGTTTCCACAATAAAGTGCAAAAACAGATGTCACTATATCACCCATTGCCACAATATCTTCATATTTTTGTTATTAGAATGATAAAAATACATTGAATTGAAAAATACTGTTATCCGTATTGTACAGTTTTTTTTTTATTGTTTTTTGAATAGATATCAGAACCTATAGTCCTATAAGCTGTTGGGCTGATTTGAATTAATACTACATCGGTTTTACAGATGGAAAACAGTTGTCTCATTTCTATATGATAAATTTATTTTTAAAATTTTTGTGGTGGAGCGGATATTTTATTGAAAATTTATTTGGAAAAATATAGCTAACTACATACCTAATTAAAAAATGATTTCAATACTGCTTGACATCAGGCTCTTAAAATATAGAACTCATTACCCAATGGTTGGACTTTCCTTTTATGATGACATTTTCATATATTTATAATTATCATATATAGAAGCAATCAACTGAAAATCTATTATATATTCAGTTAAAAATATATTTGGCTAAAAACGATTATCAGTAGTGCTTGATATCGGGTTATACGTAGCGCGAGATTTGAACTATAAATCTTGTGTTTGTATAAGACTACGAATGCTACGAAGTACTGTTCCTAATATTAGTTAGTGAGTTAAGATGATCTTCTATACGATTATATATAATTATATTATCATAAATTACGATTTCTTCAATCGACAATTGAACTCGGCATGCTCTATAACATGTTTTCATCATTATTTTTACTTATGTCTATTAGAAGGCAATATTGCCAATATGTAAATAAAATATTAAATTTATTCTCGATAATTTCATAATGTGCATAATTAAGTTATGGTTTTTGTACTACTAGATAGTTTACCTAATACAGGTTCCGAAATAAGTTTGTATAAATGAATAATAAAAAAAAGGATGTCAAATTTTAGAACAATACTTTTGATCTTCGTGCAATAATATCATGCAAGCAATTCCATACTAAATTTACTCAAACTAGAATTGCACACGAATTGACCAGCCTCTTCTCTAATCAACTCGAAATTTTTTGGGTAGAAGATAATAAATATCGGTACATATTAATAACCTACTGTATATTATAAGAATTGAGCTTACAAATAAGGAAAAGGGAAATAACATGAACATTTGGGTATAAATAAATATCGCAAAATAAATCGTAGTTTAATTCAGCTTTTTATGGTAACAGGATAAGTAATTACAGACTACTAATTGAACCACTTGATTTCCAGCAAGAGTATAAAATATTTTTTAGTTGATAAAATTTATAGTACATATATAAATATAAAGAAAAATAAAAAAAAGAGTGCGCGTAAGGTTTACACGCGATTGAAGTAAAACTTATTTGCTACTGTACAAGATGGCATTTAAGTAAAAATAAATACATCATATAACAATTTTGAATAATGTTCATTAGTAATATGGTAACACTCGTGATGTATGCTTTTATTAAGAAGTGTCAACCATTATACACATTTATATAATGATAAATTACAAATTATTTATTTATAATAGCCTTAAAAATATGTATAATATTTAAAAACAATAATGTAATTAAAGTCATACTTCAAATATGATATGATCGGTTTGTCATTGCAATTAGCATTTAGAAATGAACTTTCATTAGAGAAATGAAGTAAGTGCTGATTAATAACTTCTATAATATTCGTTCACACTGTGGATTATGTTAAATAACTTCTAAACAAATATTGTTTTCGCAACTTCACTCATCATGTAAGTGTTTGAAGAACTTCACGTAATTAAAATTAACATACATTCATTGACTGCTTATATTTTTTTTACTTTTTCGCTGGCGATATAATTTCATTCTTTGTACAGCTGTAATATCTGTCTTGCCTAAATAATATTTTACACTTTAATAACTTCAAAGATTTATATAAACAACGAATAATATAGAAATAATTTCTAATCCATCAGATCTGATTCAGACATTTTTCATTAAATCAAGATTTGTACTACGATGTAAGTTTAAAATGTTTATTTATCTATGCCGATTTTCTTGTGGATAAGAGTGCGCATATAACGACAGATCTCTATTCACATACACGACGGCTAATCACAATCGACCCGTATCGAAATGATCTCATCGGGAGCGAATGACAAACAGTTCGGGCGTAACGGACTTCCGTTACATTTGTACGGATTTACACCCTAGGCGCGCCTAAAGAGGTTTTACTTCAAAAACAGTAGTTTTTTCGAAGGTAGGTCCATGGGCGAGAATCACCACAGATCAATGATTTCCTTTCCCTCCCTTGTTTGTCTTGTACAGTTCCTTTACAAACATCTGTTTCCAAATTTTCTGATCCTGCGCTTCTGCTTTCAGTTCCCTGTATTTTTATTCTAGAGTAAGTCATCAACAATTTGCACTCTTCTTCTTACCAATTTTTTTAGTCCTATTTTACATTTCGTCGTGTAAAAGACACTTTTTAGCAGAATGGGTCGAATCAGTTACTGTTCTTTTTAATAATTGTGCTCAGTAGAATTCTGAATCACATATTTAATAATAATAAACAAATAATTTTCCCTCAGAGTTTCAAAAGTGAGTTTAACTCCATCCTTTATCCAGTTCATCTCTGTGTGCAACCAAACACAAGCGTGTTTTCCATATTAAGTGTAATTAGCGGAACGCACAACTTTGATAAATGAAATCTGCCGGCCGACTCGTCAGGAGTGATTATTTATAATTTGATTAATTCGTTCTCATATACACACATGTGCACATGTGTGTGCTTTGTTTTCCAGGTACGAAAAGTCACTCGGGAAAATTTAACACAACACAATACGTATAAGTTACGAATTTAATTTAACCAAACATTCTGTACCAACCAGAATTAATAATTGTATGTATCAATTTATCTGTGATGTCAACTGAAATAATTGTAAATTAAATTGCAAATTAGTATGTTCTTTTTTAATTTAATTAATAGTTTTTGTACAATACATAATATTTTTCGATTAAATTTTTATATTGAAAATGTAAAATCATTTACTAACTAACTGCAAAATAATAGAAGTAATTATCTAATAATACTTTTTATTTTTCCTTGAATGTTTGTTTTTATTTAAATAATTTTTAGAAAATCAGAGTTTTACATCAATATTTCAGAACTTTGTATTCTACAACCTGTTGTGATAAATAATTTTACCCCAGTGTTATTAGAAGGCAACCCAATCGTATCCATTGTGTTTGAGATTATTATTAGATTTTTCTGATGATGATGATGTGATATATATATATATATATATATATATATATATATGATTTTAAGAGAATATAATATTTCGGGCACTACTGCAATATTATATTCTCTTAAAATCATATTTTAGATGTATAATTTCAAATAAAATGTGATATGACTACTGCTTGATAACAACCTGACCGAGACGAGAATAAAACTTCGAAAATGTGGTAGCAAAAACAAAGCATTTACAATAAAGCAACGAAAAAGTTGTTTACAATAAATAGATTTTATTACATAATTAAAAAATATGCTTTTTAAAAAGGAAAATTAAAGAACTTGGAAGCAAGTGTTATAAAATATAAAAAAATGACTCATATCGAAATAATAAGTATTTATTTATAGAGATTCCACATATTTATTGAAAATCTAATTGTAAGAATTTAAAGAAATATCAAACTTTAGATAATAGCAAACCAAATCTCAGCATTCATATATCGTTAAGCATCTTCTTATATTCTTGTACAATGCAAAATTCAAATTTTCAAATTCGCAATTTATTAACTTCCCGTAGGGCAAGTTATAGTAATCGCAAAAAAATCGAAAATAAAATTTTTATATATCTTTACGTTTCAAAGGTTTCTGAACATTTTGGCATACCTTATTTTTAGAAAAATTGAATGTATGTGTGTGTGCGGATACAAATTTTCGTCGACGATTTCGGGAAAACCGATCAACCCATTTGAATAATTCAAAAAACATTCGATTCGTATTGATTGTTTCGAAGATCTAGTAAAAAAAAGTAAAAAAATGCCATTTGGCGGTCAAAAATGATCATTAGACATTTTCACATCAAATTATCAGATATTTTATAGAGATTTTAACAATAAGTATACATTTTGTTTACATTTCTTTGGGTTCCGTACTAATGTTTATCCGTTAGACGGCGACGCGGCGCTTACGCGTTTTATATGTTAAAATAAAGAAAAAAAGTATTTTTTGTCAAATTTATAGTTTCTCAAAAATCTAATTTTTTCGAAGTAAATTTTTTTCAACAATGTTAATCATTTTAAAAAAATAATAATTTTTGGTACGGGAAGTTCCAGCAATTTGCCTTAAGGCACGATGCCTTGCGCCCCACTAGTTTATTTATTTTTATTTATTCTTTTTCGATGTAAGATAAAATTGAGGTAGTTATACGTAAATATTTAAATTTCTATATAAAAGTGTTTCACAGTAAATGTAAAAATATTTCACAGTCAAAAATAATAAAAATACATAATGTGCGAATGATTTCATAATGATTTACTAAAAATATTCTTTAGTTAATAAAAGGCTTCATATAGTTAATTCAAAATTGAATAGAATTTGCATTATTGGTTTGAGTTTGAAGAAAATTAGAAAAAAGCAAGAAGAATTGGACAAGATCCTATTTAGAAGAATACAAGGATGAAGAAATCAGTTGTTGAGAGCAAAAAAAAAATGGATTTCAATAGCATATAAAAAATAAATAAAAATTGAAAAATATAATAGAAATATATATAAAAAAGTATATAATATAAAAATGCTAGAGGGTGACAAAATTCTCTAAGTTAGTAAGGCCAATAGAAAAAATTCTAAGAAAATAGGTCAAAATTGCTCGTTAAATTAAGTTTTGCAATACCCACAACGAGTCTTTCTAAAGCTTATTATATTACATATTATATTCGTTGCCTTGCCCAAAATTTGTAATTAAATTTATTAATAATAAATGTGTATTACAAAAATATATGTAATATTTATGATAGTAAAGAATCTAATAGGTAATTATTAGAGACTGATTCTGCCGTGAAACAGACCAATAATATGGCAAGACTTTGTTTCGTAGCGCTTCTCATATAAAATGGTACTAAAAACTGTTAAAATGTTATGTATTTGTTCTGTACGGTCAGGCGCTTTATACATAAAATGCATCTCCACTCATGTTATTACGTATTTATAGAATTTTATTTATATACAAATTTATAAAGTGAATATATTGGTATATATTTATATGTTACGGATACATGAACAAATTTAGTAATTACAAAAAATAAATTATCTTAATTGAATTAATTAGAGTAAAATACAATACTAAAACGATATTAGGCCTAATATTAGTATTATTTAACGCAATTACTTGAAGAAAAAATGATATGATATTAAGATAGTTTAGTTAAGGCTTGTAGAATCTTGAGATGCTTCTGATGGTAAAAAATATCTTAAATAGCCATTGCGCGAATTTTATTTAAGTTCGAAATCTGGCAAATAATAATTAAGAGCAATATCAAGAACAGAATATAGTTGTAATGATAAAATACTTAGTATAAAAAGTGTAAGAATAATTTGGAATAAAAAAATTAAGAAACAAAGTTTTTAATTTTATTTTGTTGTAATAAAATTTGATATTATTTAATGAAAAATATACCTTCATCTATTATTCACAGTTCTTATTTTTTAATGTAATAAATATTTGTATTTGCATTTTAACAATGAGAAATATTCGTGATGCATTGCCTGGATGTACCGCTACAAGTCAAACACAAATGCTGTTTATATCCGTTGCAGCTCAACCGGCGGATATATATATATATATATATATATATATATATGTGGCGATATCAAGCAGGATTTTTTTGATTTGTAAAAAACAATCGGACATGTCATGTATATTTTTGATATCGAAATATTTTTATAGTTAATAAATTTATATTTTTTTATTATGTTGGGAGTTTCTAATTTTATATATTATCATAATCATTACTACTCCCACATTGGTGACTCACGACGATGGAGATGAAGATAAAGGAGTTTTATTTTTCGAAGATTTAAGAAAAATTGATTTTGACGCAGCACCATAATCACTGGTCTTCAGTGACGACCTATAAGGTATGTCCAGTCCAATCCATCATAGTTAACGCACTTACTATCTGGATCAGACTTCCGAGGTTACTCATTTGGTATACCCAGACCTCAGTGTTTATTGCTGACAGAAAAAATAATTTGGAGCCTGAACTTTTCATTGGAATGCAATTCAACCTCTCTTTCTCTGTTAACTCAACAAATCGTCTTATAATGCTACCTCCCATTATCGGTGACAACGACGAATCAAAACAAAATTTGACATAATTTATTGGATTCCACAATTCTGGACTCTTATGTCAAAGAAACCAATGATCCTGATTTGGATAAAGAGCCAACTTCTTTCTCTGATCGGAACTCATCTGATACGAATGCAACGCTTGCAGAAATGGAAACTGTACCCATAAATTATGCATTCTAAACATTAAGTTATTCTGATATAACTAATACCCATTAGATCGAGAACATTATGCAGAATACGGAGTTGATGGCAGGTCAAATCACCACATACGGTGGATCTGCTGACGAAACATGGAAATTTGTAATTGACCAGTATTACAACACTGGTCTGCTATAATCTGCTTTCCCACCACATTTTTATAACGTGTTTCCCTGTATTTTTTTTTAAACTGTGAGATCAACACTGGGCAGGGAGTGTGTGGCGATATCAAGCAGGATTTTTTTGATTTGTAAAAAACAATCGGACATGTCATGTATATTTTTGATATCGAAATATTTTTATAGTTAATAAATTTATATTTTTTTATTATGTTGGGAGTTTCTAATTTTATATATTATCATAATCATTACAACTCCCACATATATATATATATATATATATGTGTATGTTTTTCTGTGTGTGAGTTTGTGTCATAAGATTTTTCTAGAAAATCGACAGTTTTCCCGAGGAAATGAGAAAAGATTTGTAGACAGCCTCCGCCAGTTTGTCGCTCCTGGCGCTTTTCTCGAAACGATTCCGATTGCTAAGCGTATGATTGATTCTTTGCAAAAAAAATCACTAAGACCGATTTTCGATACGCGAAAATCGACTGCGTTCTACGAATTCTTATTACGCGGAAATTTTTTGAAGTACCTCTAAATATAAAATGTAGTAAAAGTATAAATAAAAAATGTAATACTAGTTAATATCTCACTGTTATGTAACAATAATAAAAGTATAATGATTATGTATGCAATTTTATTTAGACTAAACTTGTAAAAATATTAGAGAAATAAAACTTATAATCAGTACATAAATGAAGATAGGTTTTGATAAAATACCGCTTGTTATTGAATTTTCTTTATCTAAATTATTTTTGAAGTTAAACTTCTGTAGGTGCGACTAGGGTGTAAATCCGTACAAATGCAACGGAAGTGCGTTACGGCAGATAAGAGTCGATAAGATAAGAGTCGAGTGCCAATAATTCGTCATTCGCTCTCGATATCATTTCTATACGGGTTGATTGTGATTAGACGTCGCGTATGTTAATTGTGATCTGTCGTTGTATGCGTACCGATATCAACAAGGAAATCGGCATAGATAAATAAACATTTTAAAGTTACATCATACAAATCTTGATTTAATGAAAAATGTCTGAATCAGAAGAATATTTTACCCTGTCTCCCGTAAATAATTATAATGAAAATAATAAAAAAATGCAGCATATGTGCCGTATATAAAACATAAGTATATAGAAATAATTTCTATATTATTCGTAGTTTCTGTAAGTCTTTGATGTTATTGAAATGGAAAACATTTTTTAGGCAAAACAAATATTACAATTGTTCAAGGAATGAGATTATATCGAAGGCGAAAAAGTAAAAAAAAAATAATATTAGTCAATAAATGTATATTAATTTTAATTACATGAAGTTCTTCAAATACAATTATTACATGATGAGTGAAGTTGCGAAAACAATATTTTTAAGCGTTGTTTAACATAATCCACTGTGTGAACGAATATTGTAGAATTTATTAATCAGCAATTACTTCATTTCTCTAATGAAGGTTCATTTCTAATTTCTCATTACAATGACAAACCAATGTCGTATTTGAAGTATGACTTTAATTACATTATTGTTTTAAAATATTATACATACTTTTTATGCTATTATAAGTATATAATTTATAATTTATCATTTATAAATGTGTATAATGGTTGACACTAATAAATATGTGCATCACGAGTATTATCATATTGCTAATAAACATTACTCAAAATTGTTATATGATGTATTTATTTTTACTTAAATGCCATCTTGTACAGTAGCAATTAAGTTTTACTTCAATCGCGTGTGATCTACTTATGTGTGGTTATATACTTGTTGACTTATTTGCATTTTGAATAAAAAGCATAACTTGTACATGCATCTAAGTTACATTCGGCCCAAGATAAAAACTTTAAAATATAAAATAAAAGAATGATGCAAAATTTTCAAGAATCGAATTACGTTTTGTACATTCTCAGTGGTTGACTTCTTCGAAATGGTAGAAATTATTTGTAAAAAATTTTTTAGATATTTCAAATATATATATATATATATATATATATATATATATATATATATATATCGTTTACAAAGTGTAGGAGACAAATGGAGATTCCCTGGGATTTATACAACACACAGGTTTCAGGAGCTTACAAGATCTGTCTGGACAAAGCTGAAGGAAACATACGAGACAAATATATAAGTCTATGTGTGCCAAACGGATATATTTCTCGATGTAAGTAATGAAATATTGTCGAGAGCAGTAAGAAGACTGAAATATTTTTACTTTTGTTTATGGATAAGGTGTTCTATACATTTCAGGATTCATAGAAATGCCAACTGAGGAAACAAATGCGAAATTATAGACGAGGGGCTTGAGAGATTTATAGATTTGTTACTTAAGTTGATCGAAACCTTTCTTCTTGAAATTTTATACAATTATACATATATCGTGAAGTTCATGCTACTTGTCTCAAGGTAGTATGAGTAAGTTGTGATCAACAATATTTTTATATCAAATAAAATTTTGTAAAATAAAAATAGTTACAATTTATTGTTGTTATACTATTCATTTTATTTAAATAATTATAATAGAATAAATTTATATCCTAATACAAATATTTAACTACTAATTCAAAGTACATTCAAAGTCAAATGCATTCTAATTTACTACAAAGGTTATCAACACCTGTACCGTTTGAATTCTTTGAATTATATTATAAATGAATTTACTGGTAAAAACGTATTCACCTATTTTCGAATTTTGTTCACAAGGCAACCGCAATAAGACTGCAAACTCATCAAAGGTTCAATAATTTGGCTTAACTTATTTATCAATATCATACTCAAAAAAAGAAAACTGTCCTTAAACTTCAATCAGTTCTTCGTTCCGTTAACACGTGTAAAATGTTATTTGAATCATTCTAAAAAAAATCTATTTTTTGCATTTTATGCCTCATATCTTTAAAACCGCTAGACATGCATTTGCCAAAAACTAATCAGCAAGTCTCCCCATTAATAGCAAGTACATAATTTTTTAATCATTTAATTCGGTTGATCCGTTCTCTCAAAATCGTGTAAATCTGTTAATTTTTTTCTACTATAATTTAAAATAAATACACAAAATTTAAAATAAAGCCATAAAATTAGTTTTGAAAAAATTCAGTATCTTTGTAAACTTCATGGTTAGCAGAAATCTACATGACATACCTACAAGTTTCTATAATTATGAATTTAATAACAAAATTTTTAAAATAATTTTATAAAAAGTGCTCTATGAACAATAATACAATTATTTAAATTTTACTTTTTGCCCTTGAATTTATTGTTTACGATAATCATATTATTTTTACCACAAACTGAATATTAACAAGATTTACAGTAATAATAAAGATAAATTTTATGAAAGTTGAAATAGTTGTTTTCATTGCCTTGAACTGAAATTCAGTAGTCATGTCAACAAAATAAAACAAATGTACATTTTATATTAAAAAAACAAAAATTATTTTCATAAATATATTTTCATAAGAGAGAATTGTTTTCAATATTTTTATATAAAGCGAAGAAAACTATTTAAATTTATTAAATTTTAAAAGAACAATAGTCAAGTCGATTGGATTGGATATAACTTCAAATCCAGAGGAATGCACATAGTCGAATGGATTGGATATAGGACATGGATCGGTATGATTGGTGATGGTTCTAAAGACTTATCATCACCATGCTGGTTACGAAAATCGATTGAAACTTTGTTGGTCCTCACTTGTGGATTTATTTGACTTTCTGAGGTCAGACATAGGATTTCTGATGGTTCAAGAAAGCATGACTTGTCCAATGACATTATCTGCATTTACCCCTTAGTCTGAGGCGAAATCCGCCGATAACAGGTTGAATGTAAAAGTCAAGCATCTTCGATTTTACGTGTGTGGTTAGATTGAATTTGACGTTTCGAACGATGGGCCTTTGTGTTGGTGAGCCTTTCTTGCATTGTTTTCATCCGAATGGGGACTGCGATGAGGTGAGCAATCAAGATGGGGATCTATGGTTGCTGCAGCTTCGCTAATCCAGGAAGGACGACGATTACCTTCTTCACGTTGTCAAAAAAAATTTACTTAATTTCGGTTTCGAGGTCTATCAAGATACTGTCCACACCATCGATTGAAATTAGCAAACTTTAATTAATATGAAGTATTATTGACATTGTATTATTTTTCTCGAAATTTTCAATTTTCATATTCAAAAGCAAGAATTTTATTGTTTGAAAAAACGAAAAAGAAAATAATATGTAAAATATATAATAAAATATATATATATATAAAATATTGACGTAGTATTTACTTTCTCTGAACTTTTTAAATAAACTTTTCAATACAATATTTCTCTGTTAATTACATTTATATATATATATATATATATATATATATATATATTATGAATGTTGTGCTGTCCTAAAATTCATTGTTTACGATTTTTAAATAATATACTAATGTTTCTTGAAACTTCTTTGTAGTTCAGAGGTAAGCGTCTTGAAACCAGAGAGTTTCAGGTTCGTTAATCGAATGGAATAGCTAGTCAAACAGTAGTAAATTGGTTTTTATTTGAAAATATAAATTGAAATAAAAACACAAAAAGCCAAAATGTTCAGAAACGTAAAGATACGCAATATTTTTATTTTCGATTTTTTGCTATTACTATAACCTACCCTACGGGAAGTTTTTAATTTAAAATAAATCCTAAAATTAGTTTTTAGGAGTTGAGAAGAATCCAGTAATTTCACACTTCATGGCAATCATAATTCTACATGACACACTGAAAGTTCCTAAAATTATGAATTTAATCACAAAAACTTGGAATTCAGCAATAATTATATTTATCGTTTATAGTTTATAAACTATATATTTGGTAAGTTCTATTAAAAAAGATATGATCATACTGCAATATCATATTGCAATGCTGTCACTAAAATTTATAAACAAATTCTTCATTTTCAATTTATTTAGTTATATGAAATTTACATTATATATTATTTATATAAATTTTTTGTTTGTGCTATCCTTAAACTTATGCTTTACGGTTTTATTAACCAGATTTAGAGCATTAACTAACAATAAGTTAAATTTTATAGAAGTTCAAATTTTGGAACCTCAAACTAAAATCCGGTATTCATGTCAAGTCAACTGATAAAATAAATGCACATTTTATAATAAAAATAAAAAAATATTTCAATAAAATCAATATCGAATATCGAATTAAACTATTGGGGCGCATGGCATCGTGCCTTAAGGCAAATTGTACCAAAAATTATTATTTTTTTAAAAACGATTAACATTTTTGAAAAAGTTTTACTTAAAAAAAGTTAGATTTTTGAGAAACTATAAATTTGACACAAAATTACTTTTTTTTGAAAAAAAAAATTGACATATTTTGACATATTTTGAAAATTCTGAACTTTTTTTCAAAGCAATCACTGCTTTAACTGCATAGAGACGAAATGTCAAAGCGCGTAAGCGCCACGTCGCCGTCTAACGGATAAGCATTGGTACTGAACCCATAGGAATATAAATAAAATTTATACTTATTGTTAAAATCTCTATAAAATATCTGATAATTTGATGTGCATATGTCTAATGATCATTTTTGACCGCCAAATGGCATTTTGTTTACTTTTTTTTTATTAAATCTCCGAAACCGCTAGGCCTGCCTTCATGAAAATTTGATCAATTCTTCATCTTGTCAATACAAGAAATTTTTTTTGAATTATTAAAATCGGACGCTCCGTTCTCTTAAAAACTGAATTACCATTTCTGGCATTTTTTGCCCCGTATCTTCGGAACGGCTAGACCTGCCTTCACCAAAAACTAATCAACACGTCTCCTTATCAATACAAATCGAATGTTGTTTGAATTATTCAAATCGGTTGATCGGTGTTCCCGAAATCGTCGACGAAAATTTGTATCCGCACACACACACACGCACATACACACACACATAGATACACACACACATACATCGATTTTTTCTAAGGTATGCCAAAATGTTCAGAAGATTTTGAAACGTAAAGATATATAAAAATTTTCATTTTCGATTTTTTTGCGATTACTATAACTTGCCCTACGGAAAGTTAAATATTTCAATAAGATCAATATCAAACATCGAATTAAATAAAGAAATGAACTTAAAATACGTGAACAAGCTTATATATATATAACACTACTTGCTCCAATTTCAATTTTTATTTTCAGGCAGACTCCAAATTTTAATCTGTTTATTAATTATTATTAATCTAATGTTCGATAATAAGTCGTGTTCCTGCAGTTCCTGTAGATTCGCCTGAAGGCATATTGCCATGTACCTCTAGTTAATTAATTACACGAGTCAATTTAATTGAAAATATAGAGTCTATTACTACACTGATAGCACCATAAATATCTCCTCTGATTCCATTACATCACATGTGGCGAAGTGTTACTTTGAACCGAAAAGGGAAGCACTACTTAATAGATCAGCTCGGGGGAGAGAAGTGCTGCTAAGTAAAATATTTCATGTCTGAAGGGGACAATATGCAATTTATCTTATAATGGAATTGTTAAAATACGCGATACATGCTTTTGACACAATAGAATCTTTCGCCAATGGCAAAGGAAAGGAACTCCCTGGCTCTCAACTCAGTCTCTCTCCAGCACCAGCTGGTTGACAGTCGACGTTTTTGATTTTATAATTGAAAACTACTCGCTAGGGGTTGCTTCATCAAATTATAGGGCGACATTGTAAATAAATGTATTGTAAGTGCTTAGGTAATGGAATGTGCGTTTGGTTCTGACTGGTTATGGTAGGTGGGTGGGTAACTCAAATGCAGGCGTATGAAAGGAGGACTACTGGTGCTTGTACAACGGTGGTGTCTTTTAAGGGGGTATTTTAGTGTAGAGTGATGGATTTTAGGTCATTTTTAAATTTTCGTAAAAAAAAAGCAATGAATGTTTTTAATATCTATTTTTTTTCCACTTGTTTATTAATATTATAAAATACAAAACAAAATTTAAAAATAAAAATGTTGAAAATTGTAAAAACTGGCAGCTGATGAAGTGGGTGGTCTCAAAAAATTGGCACCGCAGTCTTGACATGATTTCAGCCCTCCTAGCCATCGGAAATGCAAAAAATAAAAAAATTATTAATCTACCATAATGTCGCAATCGCCCGAACTAGCAACGAGTAAAAAATTTTTTTTTACAAATTGGCGACTGTTTGATAAAAAGTGCTTTTTTATTGTTTTTTTTGAGTTTCTCGAATTTTTTAAAAATAGTAAAAATTGGAATTTAGAAATAATTCTAGTTCGGGCTATAGATAGGTTTATAAACAAGACTCTCTGAACATTTCAAGTGAATCGGTCGATTAAAACTCGAGAAATCGTGTCAACAGTACTGAAAAAGTCTGTTCTGAGAAAAACGCATTTAAAGTTTTGCGAGAAGCCAAACCAGTATGGAGACCGAGTCAGTAAAATGCCTATATCTCCGAAAATAATTCAAATTCACAAAAACCTTCTCGTACCCATATTCTTAGATAGTTAAACTTTGAAAATATGAAATGAAAAAAAAATCGATTTTTTCAATCGATTACAATATTCCCTTAATATAATTATGCCTATTGATCCAGTCATTATAGTAAGTTCACCTTGAAATTCGAGATACCCAGCTGTAAATCTGTAAATACCCTAAAATAGCACCCTAAAAGTTATCTCAAAACCTACGTATGGTACGTACACCCTACCATATTTTTAGGGTGCTATTTTAGGATATTTACAGACTTACAGCTGGGTATCGCAAATTCCGAGATTCTTACCTAATTTAAGCTTAAGCTTACTGGACTATATATCAAACATGTACTAGATTATTAATTAATTGATTTTATTTATTGCATGCTGAATTTGACAAAATTGCTTGTAGTGTATAGTACACAAAAACGCAGGTTGACCATAAAACAACAATAATTTCCTCCAAATAAAATCGGCAAGAGATTTATACTTATGGATGCTAATTTATGATGAATCGTGCCTTGCCGATATTCTATAATTAACTAGTAGATGCATAGCTTCGTGCCTCAATTTTTGGAAAAAATAGATTTTGCCGTAATCTAACAGATAAACATAAGTACGCAAACAAAATTTGTTGAAAAAAAATTAAAATCTCTATAAAATAGATCATGATTTGATGTCCATATGTATATATATATGCACATTTAATAATAATTTTTAATCGCAAAATGGCTCTTTTTTATTCGAACTTATAAACCTCAACAGCTGATTAAATTTTTGGAAGACAGCCAAAAATTAATCGGCTGTTTGTTTCGTAAGCACAAATAAAATGTTTTTTTAAATAATTGAAATCAAAAACTCCGTTATCTCAAAAACTGAATTATCATTTTTGGGCCTTTTTGCCTCGTGTATTCAAATGGCTGGACCTGCCTTCGCCAGAAACCAATCAAAAATTATATTTTTTTAATTCACTAATAATCACACAAATATTTTCACCAAATTATATGAAATTTACATAGTAACTTATGTGCAATTTATTTTTTTTAATGTTGTGCAGCTCCTAAATTTATTGTTTGCGATATTTATATTATTTTTACCAAAAACTTAATATTAACAAGATTTATATTAATAATGCAGATAAATTTTATTAAAGTTCAAATACTTGTTTTTTATGGGCCTAAACTGAAATCCAGTAGTCATGTCAATAAATAAAACAAATGTACATTTTATATTAAACAAAAACAAAAATTATTTTTTTAAATATATTTTCATAAGAGAGAATTTTTTGCAATATTTTTTCATATAAAGCGAAGAAAACTATTTAAAATTATTACATTTAAAAAGTACAATGGTAAAGTCTACTCCACATTTATTTTTTCTACTAATAACTAACTTCGAATCCTGAGGAATGCACATAGTCGAATGGATTGGATATGGGACATTGATCGGTATGATTGGTGATGGTTCTAAAGACTTATCATCACCATGCTGGTTACGAAAATCGATTGAAACTTTGTTGGTCCTCACTTGTGGATTTATTTGACTTTCTGAGGTCAGACATAGGATTTCTGATGGTTCAAGAAAGCATGACTTGTCCAATGACATTATCTGCATTACCCCATAGTCGGAGGCGAAATCCACCGATTCCAGAATAAATGTAAAAGTCAAGCATCTTCGATTTTACGCGTGTGGTTAGATGGAGTTTGACGTTCCGATCGATGGGCCTTGTGTTGGTGAGCCTTTCTTGCATTGTTTTTATCCGAATGGCGACTGTGATGAGGTGAGCAACCAAGGTGGGGATCTATGGTTACTGCAGCTTCGCTAATCTAATGGAGAACGACGATTACCTTCTTCACGTTGTCAAAAAAATTTACTAAATTTCGGTTTGGAAGTCTATCAAGATACTCACCACACTATTGATTGAAGTTAGCAAATTAATATAAAGTATTAATAAAACTGTATTATTGTTCTAAAAATTTTAAGTTTTCATATTCAAATGCAAGAATTTTATTGTGTAAAAACAATGTAAATAATATGTGAAATAAATAATAAAATATAAAATATTGACGTATTATTTACTTTTTCTGAACTCTTTAAATGAACTCTCCAATTCAATATTTTTCTATTAATTACATTATATATTTTTTTGAATGCTGTGCTGTCCTAAAAGTTATTGTTTACGATTTTTAAATATTATTACTAATATTTCTTGGAGCTTTCAGGTTTAGAGAGTTTCAGGTTCGTTAATCGATAGGAATAGATAGTTATCGAAGAGTAGTGAATTTTTATTGAATTGACATTTAATCTACCGGGAGTGTTCCACGATTGTCGGCAACGTTCGTTCACACAGTCACGTCACAGTTCCCTTCAGTATTTTGACTCTTCATGGCAGTTCATGTACTATAAGGTATGATTGAGATACATTTTCACTCACATTCAATAAATTTATAACATATATACGATTAGCAACCGCATAATTGAAAACAGGACTTAATTCAAACTCTACAAACGTGGTAAATACATCGCACGAAAATAGAAACTAATAAATTAGTTTGACTGTATTATAAAATAACCAAGAGTGGTTTATGAATTTAAGCTTCTTAAGCATAGATTCAAAGTTGTAAGTAGCTACTATCACATTATTCACAAAAGCTCTCATTAGATAATCGATTCCAGCGGAGAGCTAAAATCTAAAACCGCTCTCTCGGAGCTGATGCATAATCTATAATAACAACGTTAAGCTGAATTATTATTTTGACATGGCAATAAGTTTATTATCCCTTTAATCCTGAATCCTGCAGACTCCTGCTGGCTGGCTCCTGCTTTCCTGTTTCACATTTTCTATGAGGCAACATCGCTTGGAACGTTTTGTTTTTCTCATATTACCTCGATATTTTTGCCGTTTCATCCACTGAGTTTAACTTTTTATATTGGTTTCGGTTCGCTTGTAAAATATCGCGAAAGCGTTTGAGACTCAATCTCATGTCGTATATAGGTTTCTATAGCGTTCTACGCGTTCTACGCCAATGGTTCTTAACAAAATCCATATTTTCTATGGAACACGCGAATCAAAGCTAAGTTCTCGATATTCACGCTTATACTTGATTGAATGCCTTAATAGAAATATCACATTTTTGTTTGTTTAGTTACTTCCCGTACCGTAAGATGTAGTAATCTCAAAAATAGAAAGTAATTTTTTATACGTTAATGTTTAAAAAGCTCATATTATTTGTTTAAACTATTTCTAAACCAAAAGTTGATTCAGAAATGTTCGTAGTCTTTATAAATTAGCCTGACATCACGCAGCACTGATACGGGTTACACTTGAAAATATAGATGGTAATGGGTTTCTAGGAGAAATAGCCTTTCGAGGCATTTTTGCAATGTTGTAAATTAGAAAGGGCACCGTGAGGTGATTTTTTTAATGTTCAGAATTGAAACTAAAAGTAATTACATATTAGACATTAAGAACAATCAATTAATAGCCAATTCGTAACATTATTGCAATAAAAAAATAAAAGTTAAAAAACAAACAAAATTCAGAATGCATACTATCTGAGTGCTTCCAAGAACCTTATCTCATATTTGATTATATAAACATTTTGAAACTAAATTGCGAAGTCAAAATTATTTATTTCAACTATATAAGGAAACTTTAGATATTTGAAAATTTTAAAATTTTTAGAAAATTCTGATATATTTCGAAAGTTTGGTACACACACACATATATCCATTTTTTCAAATGTTCAGGACATTTTGAAACGTATTAAGCAAAATTTTTCATTTCAATTTTTTTTTCAATCATTATAATTTATCATTCGGGAAGTTGAAAACCAAAATTATGCCTTTTAGGAAATTTCATTTAAATTATAAATATGAACATAATGTTAGATGTTAGAAACAACTAGAGACATTAATACACCATTCATTAAACAATCACTTTTTATATTACAAAATATTTGTTGCAAATATTCCGTAGGGTATAAGTTATAGTAACCGTCCAAAAATCGAAAATGAAAATTTTTGCATATATTTACATTTTAAAAGTTTCTGAACATTTTTGCACACCTTAGAAAAAATGATTTGAGTGTGTGTGCGTGTTTTGTGTGGATACAATTTTTATAAGATACTATTAATAGTAAGTATTACCATCTCAAAACTGTCTAAACTTTTTCATGTAAAATTTACGTAGATTGCTAATTGGACAAACATATATTAAATAACTTTAATTATGAGATTTTTTGCCTTATTCAAAAAATTATATTTAAATGTTTCCATAAAATATTTATTGGTTAAATCACTAGCTTAAATTGTCATATTTTTATGACTTAAT